>NC_140954.1:68826189-69126189 GCF_014529385.1 Adiantum capillus-veneris | reverse complement strand
AAACTAAGTCAAAGTGAAGCTTCAAATGGTTTTTTTTTTTTCCAAAAAAGATTGCAATGTCACTCTGTAATGGAGGTGTGGTTTAAAATAGTTTAAGGAAAACAGAGGCATAAGGTGAAATAATATATAGTGGATGCATGGATGCCCCTTTTTGTGCAAAGATATAAGAAAATTTAGTATGAACATTGCATCTCAATTTACATACTATGTTACATTGTTTACTCATGCTCTTAAAAAATTAACAAACCTCTCACATGGTTTACATAAAAGCATTGCAAAAGCTACCAAAAAGTGTTGCAAAATGCATTCTTTCTGCTCTCACTTCACTTCTTCCAGAGAGCTCTTGTTTGTTGCAAAGGACCAACCACATTGACATTTGTGTTTGCCTATGTGCATATCCACCTACCATGTGTCCTTGATTGAGGGAAAAGAGTATCATTATTAGGTACTAAACAAGAAATTTTCTTGTTATTTAATTTGAGATGATCTTATGGGAGGTTCTTTTGGAAAGAAACTCTTTGTTCCTTCCATGTGTAGACTCCTCAGCTCTTGTTATGTGTCCATGTAGGAACACATGAAATTTCAGACCCCTTACCATATTGAAGAGTTATTATTTACCCTTTCTCCTACAATTGTCCTTCTTCTGGAGGATACCCCAATTTTGTCTCTTTCTGGATGAACCTAAAGCTATGGAATATCTAATCATTATACATGTTGCCATTTTACCCTTCATTTAAGTCAATCAAATCAAATTTAGTGTCATTTTTTTAATATCTTGATTTACTAATAATGTCTTAAATAAGTGATGCCTAGTTTATGCTGAATGGAACTCACATCTACCCTCCATAGCTCTAAAAATTTGTATTTTTACTACACATTACTAATCAACCTCAATTACTAAGCTAATCTATGCTTCCCTATGAAAATCTCTCTCTCTTTTGTTTACCATTACTCATCAAATTATTGGATAAACCTAAACCCAAAAACTCCAATAATGGTAGCCCATTAGAAGCACCAAGTTATGGAAAAACCTAAAACCCTTCGTTGTGAGAAAACCTAAAAATCATGATTCAGAGATAACCTAAAACTCAATGTATCATGAGAGTGGTTAGTTTAGTTTGAGGGGCATATGATGATTGTTGCAGTCAACCCAACTTGGGGAGCCCCTATGTGTGAAGACCTTGTAATGTCTGTAAGGCCAAAACCTTAAATGATAAGTCTCGTGAACTTGTGTGCTTTCTTGCAGGTCTCTTTTATGTGGCTATGTCCATTATATAGAAGCCATTGGATTTTCCTGCATAAAGGCATATATAGTGCTAACCATAGTGATGGTAGTGCTTGACCAAGTAGTAAGAGCAAGTCACCAAAATTGTGGATGCATGGTGTGTCCAAGGTGAGGGCACCCAAGGTTGGAGAGCCAACGGTGACTAGGCTATTGTGGACAAATAGGCCACAACTATATAGGCAGGCCTAGAGGTATTATAACATATTTTTCATATCATAAGTTGTGCCATTAAAACTTTCTAACCGTATGCATTTGAGTGGTGAACGCAAGCTCTACCTCCTCTGCTTGGATCATGGCATGGTCTATGATGGCATGACCATTGTGTCACACAATATGTATGCCAAAAGTAGTGCTCTTCCTACACCTTCCAATTGAAGATGTTGTATCTTGGGTTGCACTTCTAGTTGTAGGATACATGCTGATTTTTTATATGCATGCCAAGTGGCATCTCTTGGCTGCACTTATAATTGCAATGTACAGTACGTCCACTACATGGGAAGGGCAAAGAATCTCTAAGTTGTTTTCACCTCATACAAAGCTAGGATCACTCTAAATGTGGTCACTTGAAGGCAAGGCACGTGGTACACCACATGGAAGAGCAAAGAATCTATAAGTTGTTTTCACCTCATGAAAAAATAGGATCACTCTAAATGTGGTCACCCGAAGGCAAGGCATGTGGTACTATGCTAGACAAGTCAAAAATGACAAAGAAAGAGAATGATAAGAACGTAAAACTATTGAACCTTCCTTTTGTGACAATGGTAGTAGGTTACATGCTAATGTTAACAATAGTGGGCTCTTTGACACATAGTCATACAACATATTAGCTAGTATATGCCATGTGAAGTGCACTTCCTTGAGCTTCTGATCACATACGTTGTCTCTTGCACTAAAAATAAGATAGCAGGATGTGTGCTGATTTTTATGTGTGCAAGTGTGTTGCACTTGCTAGAGCTTTCGACCAAAGATGTCGTCTCATGACTGCAATTATTGCAAGCTATGTCCACAACATGGTAGGTCAAAGAAGGTCATGTTTTCATCATATACAAAGTGAAGGTTCGATCAGAGATGTCATCTTTGGACTGTAAATTTTGTAGGGTATGTCCACAACATGGGTATGGTAAAGCGATTCTAGGCTTTTTGCATCGGATGCAAAGTGAGACTCTCTGTCCAACACGATCACTTGGAGACATAAATAACGACGCTAGACAAGTAAAACATGCAACAAAAGAGAATGATAAGACCACAAAAATAAAAAGGCTTTCTTTTTTATGATGAGTGTAGTAGGATGCATGCTAATGTTTGCAATAGAGGGTTACTTAAGAAGCATACATATTTAGATCGCAAGAAAAAGTTCGAATGTATTCAAAGTATCGTGCTCTCTCAAGAGCTTCTCAAGGGTGCACCACACTTGAGAGTGTAATCAAAGTGTGGTGCACTCTGAAGAGATTCTCAAGAAAAAGTTAGAATGTATCCATAGTGTGGTGCACTCTGAAGAGATTCTCAAGAAAAAGTTAGAATGTATCCATAGTGTGGTGCACTCTCGAGAACTTCTTGAGAGTGCACCACACTCGAGAATGTATCCAAAGTGTGGTGCATTCTTGCAAGCTTCTCAAGAAAAAGCTAGAATGTATCCAAAGTGTGGGGCACTCTTGAGAGCTTCTCAAGAAACAGTTAGAATGTATCCAAAGTATGGTGAACTTTCGAGAGCTTCTCGTTGAAGATGTTGTCTCCAGGATTGCACTTAGGCTACTAGATACATGCTAATTTTTTTTTTATGAATGCCATGTGTGCTGTCACAAATTTTGGTCAGAGATGGAATCTCTGGTCTACAATCCTTGCAAAGCATGTTGTGGAACATGGGTAGGGTAAAGAAGCTAAGGTTGTTTTCATCAGATACAAAGTGAGTACCTCTCTCCAAATAAGATCACATGAAGACATGTGGTAGTATGTTGGACAAGTGAAACATGCAGACGAAGAGATGCATAACAAAATGAAATGTAACAAGTTTTCTTTCTATGATGAGGATACTAGGGTACATGGAGGGTACATCTTAATGTTTGGTGTGGTGGCCTTCCAAGAGCTTTGGTCAGAGATGTCATCTCTTGGATTGCATTGAAGACCATAAGATACATGTTTTTTTCTATGGATAGTGCACTTGCCAGAGTTTTTATTTGAATATGTTGTCTAGAAACTATGTTTTTTTTACGGTATGTCCACAATATGGGTAGGTTGAAGAATCTCTAGGTTGTTGTTTTGGATGCAAAGTCAGGTTGTCTCTCCAACTAAGATCATATGAAGCCATGATGCACTAATCTTGATGTGTCAAATATGAAAACGAAGAGAATGGTAAGGGTATGAAAGTAATAGGTATTCCTTTTGAGACAAGGGAAGTAAGAATCACGTTGATGTATGCTCAGTGTAATTCACTTCGTAGAGCTTTGGGTCAAAGGTGTCTTCTCTTAAATTGCACTTAATGGAGTAGGGTACATTTTTCAGTTTTGTTGTGTGCCCCAAGTATGGTGCACTTGCCATAGCTTTTGATTGGTGATGTTTCCTCTCAATAGTATTGATTTTAGGCTATGTTTGCAACATGGGTAGGCAAAGAAGCTTTTTTTGAAGATTTCAACACTTTACTATCAATTGTGGTCTAGTCACAAAAGAACAAAACAAGCTTGACTAGCTTCAGTTTTGGAATGTTGTCTTTTGGGATACATTGATTATGAGACATGCCCAATAGTGGCACCATGGGACAATTTAATGTTTTCATACTATGGTTTTTCTCCAAATGCTATTACCTCCACTTGCATTTGAAATCATGTGGCATTATTATTAAGAAGTTTGACATGGGCAATGAAATTTACCCAACAAGACTATAAGGTAGGGGCTCTTGGAAAAAAACATGGTTGGCATTGAATTGTATGACATGAATGCCAAGTGCCATGTATTCAAGCATAAAAAGTGCTTGACAATTTTCATTCTTGAATTCTATTTATTAAAATACATTGATTTCAAGATTTTCAATAGGGTAGGGCTAGGAAGCACTCTGTTATTTCCAATGAATATGAGGTGAGGATCTCTCTTTGAATGCAAACACTTATGTTTGCATCTTTAAGGCATCTTCCATTATGCAAGCTAACACGGGCAAATAAATTTGTGATGAGATTGTTATTAGGGGCTCTTGGAAGAAAGATCATGCCTAGCATTTCTCTCGTTGACATGTATCCCACATGTGGTTCATTCATGAAAGCACAAGATGTGCTTGATCCAATGAAGCATATGGCAAGGAGAATCAAAATACAAGAGAAACGAATAAAATGTGATAAAATTGTTTTAGCAAACAAGACATAAGCGTTGAAGATATATTATATTGCTAAACCCCTCTTTTTATCAATATATCATTCCATTAAATACCATGTAATAACATCTACCAACTTGAATGCAATTCAATTTAAGTTTAATCTGTAAAGAAATGAAAAACAAGCTATGTTTTAGTTGCAATTTTAGAGAAACACTTACTTTGTTCTTGCCTTGTGCGAATGGGACATAAACGAGTAAATAGAGTGACTCCATGAATACGCCAAAACCATTGATTGTAATGACCAAGATAAGGTTGTGGGTAATAATGGGCAACCCATAAAATACCCAAATCAAACAATTTGCCAAAGAGCAAAGATATGGCACCCCTGAAAAGGATCCTGTAGATTTCTTTTTGCAAATCTCATAGAATGTAGGCCTAGAGACAAGCAATTGTCAAACATTTTGAGAGACTATTTAAGTTTGGCCATATTCCATGCAAGTCTTCAATACTTTGATTGATAACATAATGTAAATAGCTTACAGTGGTGACATAAATAAGAGGACCGCGGTTATGTTTCCTGTAAAGAAAAAAATTGGAAGTGTGTTATAGTGATAAATCCATGCTTAACAACATCTAGATCTTTGTAATGTGAATATGGTTTGGTTGATAATTCTAGATTGCATTGAGATCTTTGTAATGTAAATATGGTCTATAATTATGGATCCTTTTGATTCGCATTTATTACTCAAAGTTCTATATTAAACAGGTTTTACAATTCGCCACAAAGAGGTTGCATAATAGTCTACATTCTATCCTTGTGATTATGGATAAGAAATTTCCATTTTGCGTAGCATTTAGACTCGAATTAACTAGATGATGAAAAGAGACAAATTTGATATCAAAGAAACAATATTAATCTTGAGATTTAAAATGAATCATTTTTTTTAGAGTGGCTCTACATCTTTTTTTCATGCTAAAACAAGCAAGGAATAATTTAATGCCTTTCGTGGCCTTTAAGCTTTTGTTTTCTTGGATAATTTCAACAAGATAGCTTTCCTGTTAAAGCTACCACAAGGATGGAAGATGTGTGATGCATTCCTTCTTAGGCCTTTTGTGGATGCAATACTAAAAGATATGTTCATTGAGGAACATCCAAGAGTAGAGGAATTGGACAATCTCAAGATGCAAGCATATGATGCATATATAGATACGTGCCTTGTTGTTTCCAAATGCATAAGCAGTGTAGAGCCTAGGGTGTTTGTAAATTTTTAGCATATCTTGCAATTAAGGCACTTTGGAAGAGTGGACACTGGATAGGTCAAAATGTTCTCTTTCTTTTTAGTCTTGCAACATCCTTGTGCGAAATCGATTTCAACTAAACAGTCATGGTGAAAGGATAAAAATACTCCCGCATGGTAAGAGCTCGATCACACCAATACCAATGGGGTTATTGGGTGGAGTGTGTGACACTTGGGTCACACCACTACCACTAGGTGTTACTTTTCATTGAATGAAAAAACTACAAACAAGGAGAGGAGGTCTTGAACATTATATAAGCTTATACCCTTCGATTTTCAAAGTGCTAGTAAGGGTAATATTGTTATTCAAATTCCATGCTCACCTTTTAGAAGTTACTATATCTCAAGAATACGATTCCTTCCACTCCCTCAGAGTGTGACCTAGCTTGAAGAGGAGGTCGTGTAGTTGGAGTGACCCTATCCAAAAGCAAGGAGGGAAAACTTCTCAAAGAGGAAAAAGGATGTGGTACTCATTTGTGGAACAAGTTGAAGTGTGTGGCAACACCAAATGTTTCCAACTAGATTGCATGCTGAAAAAGACCAAAGATGTTGTCCAGTTGCAAGTTTAGGTGTCACGTGCACATCTATCCCTATGTGCATGAGGACAAGCGAACTCCTATCTTTGGGGTTGAGGACAACCTAGGAAGTGTTCTGGCCCCCTTGTGAGCATATACGCATGACATGCATGTCCATGCACTTCAAAGTAGTTACCCTCTGATTGCACATGAGCACAACAAGTGTCTACTAGGTGTAGGCACTAGGGAGTGTTCCCATACAGTTGCATTAGTACTAAGCCTAGGAAATAACTCCCATATGAAGCATCTCTTAATAGTAGTTCATCAACTTATTAATAAGCAACAAGGTGCCCATAATTACCAAGTCGTGGGGTATTTTTGAATCCTCTACTTGACCCAACAATAAGTACTAGTATACATGCAATGCCCAACTGTTAGTTCACCCACCGTAACATATATTGTAGTTTGTAAGGCCCCCATATGAGGAGAAGTCAATAGTGGACATATATTTGATGGATTCCATCGTGCACGTTGATGAGGTCTTTATTTGGATCATGGATGGTACGGAGAAAATTCAAGAAGAGAGAACATGAAGCTTGTGGAAAGTTTGATTTTTTTGTGTAATACTAGTTTGGCAGTTGAAGTTATGAGCAAGTTTTCTAACCAACCTAGGAAAACTCATTGGAAGGCGGGCATGTGTGTTCTAAAGTATATCAAAGATACTTTGGGCCATGACATTTTTTATGGCATTGGCACAAATATCCTAAGTGGATATTGCGACTCTGATTGGGCAGGAAATTGTGATTCTAAAAAGTCAATTTCTAGATATTGTTCCTCACTTGGTTCTAGAGTGTTTTCTTGGATTAGCAAGAAGTAGCCAACCATCACTCTTTCTTCAATATAAAGCTGCTTGTTTTGCCACTTGTGAAGCAGTTTGGCTCAAGAGAGTTCTTATGGACTTATGTGTTCTTGTTTATTCAGCAACAACACTTCGATGTGACAACCGGAGTTGCATGGCAATTGCCAAGAACCCAGTCTTCCATGCACACAAAGAATATTGAGGTTCAATATCATCATCTTAGAGCGCTTATTGAGGATGAAATTGTCGAGCTAGAGTATTGTCCTACTAAGGACAATTGTGCAGCTATCTTCAAAAAAACTCTTGGGAAAGACCAACTACTTTGACACCTTTATCAACTTAGAGTTGGCACATGGACAACATAAAGCATCTTTTTGGTGTTCATTTGTGAAGGGGTGTTAGTATACATGAGGAAATATTCTCAGGGATACCTTGGTCGTATGGCAGTTAGAAAGTGCCTGAAAAATGGCGGACCAATGACCAGAGACCGATGGTTGGTAGTCTATGGCCGATGGCCGATGGAATCAACGATCGGTAGTAGACAACTTCTAGATGGACTTGGCTACACATGACACATGGATGCATGGACAGATCTCTCTCATGAAAGAGGGTAACCCATAGAGGCTCCCTTTGCATCTATATAAGGAGGCCATCTCCATGATTCATAACACATCTTACATTGAAGGGAATCCATAGTGATGGATAACTAGTCCCTTATATTTTCACCTTCTTGCTCTAGTTGTTTATATCGCCATCTAAGCTCTACTTTGAGAGAGCATGGGTAGATGATGCCATCTCAATAGTGCTAATCTAACTTTTTGATTTTCCACTAATCTATGTTGCGTCATAGCCCACAGCCTCGTTTAATGCTTACTTTTCAACAAACAAGAAGAGCAATGACAATAAAGTCTTGACAGCCACCATGTATTTGTCAGGTGATTCCATTAATTGGTATCAAGCCTGACAAGAGGACTAGGTGGTCGTGCACCTTAAGTGTGCCGTAGATGGTGTACCCCTTGTCTTATAGTTGGGGCGACCTCCAAATCAAGCTCAAGGATCGCTTTATGCCACTACAGTACCTTAATTGGTTGAAAGAGAATTGGCAAAGCGTCAAGCAAAAAATCACTCATGGTGTCTTTTTCTAATCGTATTTTGCAGCTAGGTGTTCAATTGCGTAAGTTGGATAAGGATTGCAAGGAGGCTTTCCTCTATAGTTTGAATAAGTACATCAAATACACGTGAAAGTCTTACAATCCACTCACTACAATGGTGCTATCAGGATTGCTCTCAAGCAAGAAATAGAGCACAACAAAGGTAAGCCAAAGGAGAAAAAATCCAATACCCCACATAACCAATATAATCAGTAGAACAATTGAAACAATGGTAAGAACCACATTATCTCTTCTTTTCAATCTTCCATTATACCTAGAGCACATAACTCTTCACCTAACAATGATAATAAAGGAAATGCTAAAACTTCGAAAAATTCCTAAGTTCACACCTGACAAAAATCTTCTCAAGGAATAATAGGAGGTTGGTTAAGTCTTGAAGAAAGAATCAAGTATGGAAAGGAAGGAAGATACTTTAAGTGTCACACTAAAGTTTACATGAAAAGAGAGTTTTAAGAAAGGACCTGCAAAAGAATCCACAAAAGCACATCTTTTGTTAGCGTCATAAAGTATCCAAGTAGTGCGCCCCCAAGGTTCTCCTGATGTTATGGTCATGTGAATGGTAATAAATGGTCAGCGCGCATTGTGACCTTATTTGATCTTGGTAGTATGCATGATGTGATTAGTGATTCTCTTCTGAAGAGTGCACATTTAGAAGCCATTCTAGTGGGTACGCTCAATCACACAAGATAAATCTTGGCTCTTGAGTCGAGGTCCACAGTACCCATTCAAAAACTATCTCTTAATAGCATAAAAAGTCAGTATGCATTTTTTGAGTCCTTATTCGTTACTGTCTCCTATATTTTCATCACCATTTTTGTGTGTTATCTTCTCATAGAAATCCCATATTGCATGATGCACATGATTCACTCACGGATGAGCATGGCGCATGAAGATCTCTCTAGGAAAGGTAAGAAGTTTTCATTCAAGGAATACGCAATGTTTCACCATTGTAGATCATGTCAATAAGTTTTGTGTGCTCATTCTTTGGCAGGACAGAGTCACAACACAAGCATTAACACGATTGTCCATCAAGCATTGGTATTCTCTTTGTGGTTTGCCAAAGTCGATAGTTTTAGGTAGAAAAGTCAAGTTTAGATCACATTTTGTTCAAGCACTCATTGAAGAGTTTGACACTTCATCACATTTTTCGTATGCATTTCAAAAAAGTTAAAAGATGTGTATCTGAAATTGTGATTGAAGTTGTTTTAGAGAGATCTCCCAAAGGAGATTCTTGAAGAGGATGAACCCAAGATCATAGACAAGTTGAAGACATGGAGCCGGAGCATATTATCCAGTATCGCTTTTGGTGCGGCTCAAGGAAGCAAGCACTATAGTCCTGTTTCCTAAAAGTCGACCATAGAAAATCAGTCCATAGCCTCATCGAGAGCCTCATAAAGCTCCCAGATTTCATTTAGCATCCCTAGCGTTTTACATTTTCAGCTCTTAACCTAGCAGATCCAAGCATCTACAACAAGATCCCATCAGCATCTAGGACCATTGTATCAGCATTTGTGAAATCTAACGTCTCTAGCGATAGAGAGAGGGGCCCTTAGAGGACCCTTTGAGACCTCATCTTGTGTTAGTCTCTCTCTCTCTCTCTCTCTCTTTCTCTCTCTCTCTCTCTCTCTCTCTCACACACACACACACACACACACACACACACAACCTTCACTCACACTATCATTTTCTCTTCTCTCTCTAGTCTTTGAACATCCCTCATGAAGTAAAAGAAACTCTCTCATTCATCAAAAAGGAACCTTAAGCACACATTGGGCACTCATCTTGAGCATTCGCCATCAATCGCTTTCGTTGCACATTACATTAGGGAAGCCTATTGCATGCAATCAAAGGAGTAAGGATGTGCTCATGCATGCATCGGTTATCAATAACATGTTATTGATGTAACTATGCCAAAATTGATGTAACTTTGATTGCATGCAATCAAAGGAGTAAGGATGTGCTCATGCATGCATCGGTTATCAATAACATGTTATTGATGTAACTATGCCAAAATTAGCATGGTTACAAAAAAAATTGCATAGTTTCATATGAGACAAATAGCTGATGCATGTATGACCATGCATGAGGCACACTTATTCAAAAAAGAAATTGATAAGAGGGCCTTCACGTGATGAGTTTTAAAAGTCTCCTCAACTATTCCAAAAGGAAGATAAAAATCTTCAACTATTCCAGAAGGAAGTAAAACTCCTCAACTATTGAAGATAAAAATTTAAAATAGTGGTTACATTCACACACACACACACACACACACACACACACACACACACACACTTGCTACAACCTCCATGTGTGGGTAACCTGAAATGAAGCATTCTTTCTCATAAGCACTTGTTCTCTTGGTAAAATTTTGTGGAAGGAACACTAGGCTCCTATTTCAGAGTAAACTCTTTAGACTCAACATTGGAATGAGTTAAACTAGCACTAGAAAACTTTTTTTCCTTTTTGAAACTCACCGCGAGAAGGCCCCATAACTATGCATCATGTGACCACTTCTTAAGGAGGACAGCTTGTGGTCAAGGTTCCTCCACTTGCTACAAAAGCTACTACAATAACAATGGCATTTGTAGCTATTTCAAATTTTCAGCACAAGCTTTCCACAATTCAAGCAGATGCCATGTTGAGCACACTGAGGTAGATCAATGGCATTTAGCATAGGATGCATCTTCGAGGTCATTCATTATTTTCATCTTGACAAGCAATTCTTCAGAGTGTCAGTACAATAGCAGTACTATAGCACTGCCTCCGGCGATGCTATGTGGATTTTCTTAGCTTAGACATGCCGACAATATCTATTTACAAGGCCTTTGCATAGGCCGGAGAGGTGGCCATGAGAGACATGGTTGTCTCACACACACACACACACACACACACACACACACACACACACAGAGGTCATAATATGGGCTCCAAGTTCTCCCATATAACCTACAAACGTGGCCTCTTCATTAGAGGACAAAGCTGTGTTCTTGACAAACTCGATATGTCTCGATGTCTTACACCTTTGATAGGCGGGAATCTGCGAACTACTACTGGGGTTCTCTCTCCCCAATGCAAAAGCTCCGGTGACTGTACTATCTACGATTGCAAAGAAGAGGAGGAGAAGAAGAAGAGAGAGAGAGAGAGATTCCATTATTTTCCTTTGCCTTTAAACCAAAAGAAATATATTACATAAGAGTGTGTGGAGCTCATAAGTGACTCTTGATGCTGAAGAGTTGTGGGCATGAGTATTACGATTGACAACCCACATCATGGTTGGAAGAGTTTATGGTTGAAATTCTAGGGAGGCAAGATCTAATGTGATAAAAAACTAAGCACTTTAGGAGAGTGTGATACTCACAATTGCAAACTTGCTAAGGACACAAAGTGCATAGTCAATGAGACTCCTAGCCAATGCCCCAATGACATGTATCGCATCGCATCGCGCGTGCGCACACATACAGAGAGAAGAAGAAGAAGAGATTGTTCATGGTGGGTGCACATTTTTGCAATATTTTCTTTTAGTTGAGCAAAAGGGAGGTTGTTTTCAACTCAAGCACATTAGATGTTTTCCTATGGGACTAACGAGTTTAAATGTTTGAGTGAGAAAAGAGTGTAGACATATAAAAGTATGCATTTACAATTAAAGAAGTGTAAATTTCCATGTTAAAACTATTTTTAGGAGTATCCATAGACTTTTAAGCTTTAAGTAAGTTCGGTTATCAAAACAGATAACTAACAAAGCAATAGGCAATGTCTCACATTTTTATGTGTTTCAAGATGAATATATACTAGAGATACATTTTATGTGTGTACATTTATGATAGACCGCTACGATTTCCTAATAGGTGGGACAATAAACATCAAATTTGGAAAGGTCTACTTGAGCACATCATGAATGCTCACATTTCATGAAGAACATGTGCACACATCGATTGAGATGCACAGTTATGAAAAATGAATTTAAAGAGTTGCTCACCTTTGACATCATATTATGCATCTCCCACAATCTTTACATGACCATTATTAGCATTAAGATACTAAAGCAAACTAATAGCTCCCCCACAATACTGAAATTATCATAAAAGCATCAGCTTAGTATGTTAGCATTACACTTCTCCGAGGCCTTCTGACTCATAGCGACAGTAACAAAAATAGGAAAATGAGTATTGAGGAGTGAGAAGGACAAAAAGGAGACTATGGCACACGTGTGTAAACTCTGGACAGCTCCCACAGCCTTTTGAATGCAATTTCCCTTCTATCAGCTGCCAGCAGCCTAGTCTACATGGCTTGTGCCACTACATCAATGCTTTTTGCATTTGTGCAAGGTAGATGTATGCACTATGTGTCACGTGCACATGGCTCTATGTGCTTCTAGAGCCAATTTTCTAGTTTTGGAACCTTCTTGCATAAATGGTTTGTATACGCGTTTTGACGGATGTTATTACACTTTGGTGGGCATCTAGCATGACGAGCATGTAGGTCTAGGTTAGAGTGAGTTGTCGCCCATGTGTGCTCATTTGCACATTTTTCCAAACCTGGTCAAAAGTCATATAAAAGGAGCAGCTAGGCTAGAGTTTTTGCATCAGTTAAGAAAGCGGTAGCAGAAGAAGTAGATCAGCCCTAACGTTTTCTAGCTCTAGCTAAGCCTTGGTGCTTCTGGTAAAGATCAGCCAGCAACTGCAAATTTCAGCCCTAGCACCTTCCCTTCCTATCAGCCCTAGCATTTTCAGATTTCAGCCCAGCCCTTCTTTTGCTGGCGCGGATCTACACTCGCTAACCATCTCTGTTGCAATCCGGTACTTCGGTAGCCCATCAAGCCTCTCCTCGACCATTCCCTCACTGGCATCGAGTGCTCCCATTTCTGTCCATCATCGGCGTCGTCAAGATCTACATTTTCAGCCCTTTATTCCTCTCACATCGAGAGCCTAATTCAGCCCTAGATCTACCCCTTGGTGGCCATCCGCAATCCCACATTGAGAAGGATCCAAAGCTGCATCAGATCAGCCCCGGAGGTGCCTCATCTCTAGGAGTTACCGCAGCAACATTCCCCATTCGAGTCAGTAGAATCTGCACTTGAGGTATTGCATGTGTGTACATTCAATTTACACAATCAAAAGAAAATACCACATCGGCAACGGTGTGGGGGGGGACCTGAGAGGGTTGGTTGGGACCCCATCCGGTGTCATTCTCCTCTTCTCTCCCTCTCCCTCTACGCTACCGCTCTCTCATTCCCTCTCTTCAGGGAAAGTAAAAGGAACCATCATTCACGCTCAAAGCAATCACTAATGCAAGGAAAAGAAGTAAAACATTTGAGGAATTGTAAAACCTAGATCTTCACCATTTCAATTCCGCTGCACCTGACACTATGATATAGTGACTTGTGCCACTACATCACAGCCTTTTACATTTGTGAGAGGTAGTGGCACCACTATGTATGCTTATGGGAAATTATATTTGTTGTAGAATTTGCATTGTAGAGCGCCATGTTGCAAGCTCCATTCCACATGACATCATGGGCGTAGCTGGTCAACCATGAACCACCAATATAAATGCAGGGTTACAGCACCACCTATGGCTAGCCCATTGTCCATACCCATTTGAAGGCTCACATCGCAAAAGCTGCTTCCATTGCTCTACTCTTGTTGCCAGCCTAATGCTGCCAACCCTCTTGCCATTACCCTCAAATGCCTGCTGACCTTGAACTGTTGTACTACGCAATATACAGCTCATCCCACTACCTTCATCCACCAGTTCAATCTGCATACGTGCCCTCGACAGCCCTTCCCTTCTACAACACTAAAGTTCCTGGCCCACACAGCCCAATATAAGGTGCTGCAATCTGCATCACCCTCACCCATGGACGACTCGTCACTGCTCCTAGTGTCACGCTCATCTAGACCTTGCCAGATTCCAACTTCAATCCTCGGCTCTACCCCCATGGACTCCTCTTGCTGTGTGCAAGCCAGTGACCTGCTCGAATTACCTCCCGCTTTTTCTACACATTGACCTCACTCTGACACATAGTACATCCCAAGATTTGTGCCTCTTTGGGATTGAGAGGTGCAAAAGAGAACAGAGGTGCCACCGTCCAAGGGATGAGCCTACCTCGACAGGGCTACCGCATCCGAAAGCTGCAGTTCATGTGAAGCCAGGTGGATGCTACAGCTGTCCATTTGCTTTATGTGTTTAAAATTTTATCCACTATCAATCGGCACTTGATTTGTGCTCCCTCATCGGCTGGAGGCAACTAATTGCAAAGCCCATGTGCCCAAGGTAGCTAACTTTCGCTCCGGGCTTGGACTGCATGTACAAAATGAGGTGAAAAGGGCAAGAAAATCTGATTGTTGGAGACAAGAGAAGAGCAACGGCCACTGCCTATGAAGCCAAGGAAATGGTTTTAATGCCTTTGGGCTGCGGGGAATGGGCTGCATGGCATCAATCTATACGGCACTGGGTGTGTGGCCTCAAGTCGTGAGGTTGTCTCCTCCACCTAGATCCAGCAAGGCAAGCAATAGCCAGCCGTTCAATATGAATGCTGAAGAGAGTTGGTTCTAAGGCCCACCCCACGAGAGTCTGAAACAATCCAACAGGAGGCACCACCTCTGATGGGGGCACCTTGCATAGTGCCACATGCCTTCAAGATGCAAGCCTATGTGAATGCATCTGGAGAGAGACCCTCGATTCGCATCCGTCGAAACAGCCACCGTCTAAGAATCCAATCCATGCAGGGAATGGCTCATCGGATTCCTCTAACCTAGAACTACATGCTCGTTATGCCAGATGCCCACCGTAGTGTAATAACATCTGTCAAGACGCGTATACAAACCATTAATTCAAGAGGGTTCCAAAATTGGAAAACCTAATCTAATGGATTCGTCCGGACATGCACGTCTTGCGAACAGGCTTATAAATTGCCGGTACTAATCCTCCTAGGGTTCTAGGCATTCTTATCTAGGAAGAAGGGCTCTAAGAGTCGATGAAGCGTGTCCACGTGGCACACAAAGCCATGTGCACGTGACACTTCGTATCCTCCGAAAACAGACTAAAGTTTCTTAGCCCTTCCCAAATTGGGCAGATTCCACAATCAATGCATTCCAAGAGACAACATCCCTGACAGGAAGCTCCTCAAGCACTTTTGGTGCTTTATGAAGTGCACCACACTTCCCCTACATGTCAACCGAGGCAGTGCCAAGCACAACGTTTTCTCTCAACAACCCCCCGACTAACAATATTATCGTGAATTCTTTTGCCCATATCAGCATCTTGTGTAATACCACATGCCTTCAAGGTGTAAGTGTACCTGATTGCATTTGAAGAGATGCCCTATCTATGCATCTGCTGGAAACAGCCCAGAGCTTCCTGACCCTAATCCTTGCCTTCAAGATGCAAGCATATGTTATTGCATCTGAAGAGACACCCTCGCTTTGTATCCGTAGAAAACAGCCCAAAGCTTCTTCGCCCTACCCAAGTTGGGCATTTCCTGCAATCAGTGCAGTAAGAGACGACATCCTGGATAGGAAGCCCTCAAGCACTTTTTGCGCTTTATGAAGTGCACCACACTTCCCCTACATGTCGACCAAGGTAGTCTCAAGCACGACGTTTTCTTTCAAGAACCCCTGAGCAACAATATCATTGAGAATGCTTTTGCCCATATCAGCATCTTGTGTAATGCCACATGCCTTCAAGGTGCAAGTGTAAGTATTGCATTTGGAGAGATGCACTCTCTCTGCATCTGTTGAAGACAGCCCAGAGCTTCTTGACTCTAACCCTTGCCTTCAAGATGCAAGCGTATGTGATTGCATCTGGAGAGACACCCTAGCTTCGTATCCACCGAATATAGCCTAGAGCTTCTTGGCCCTGCGCAAGTTAGGCATATCCCGCACTAAGTGCATTGCAAGAGACGACATCCCGGTCAGGAAACTCCTCAAGCACTTTTTGTGCTTTATGAAGTTCACCACACTTCCTCTACATGTCGACCAAGGCAGTGCCAAGCACAACGTTTTCTTTCATCATAAATTCTTTTGCCCATATCAACATCTTGTCTATTGCCACATGCCTTCAACGTGCAACTGTATGTGATTGTATTTGGAGAGATGCCCTCTCTCTGCATGAAAACAACCCAAAGCTTCCTGACCCTGACCCTTGCCTTCAAGATGCAAGGATATGTGATTGCATCTGGAGAGATACCCTCGCTGCACATCCGTCAAAAACAGCCCAGAGCTCCTTGGCCCTCCCCAAGTTGGGCATATCCCACAATCACTGCATTCCAAGGGACGACATCCCGAACAGAAAGCTCCTCAAGCACTTATTGTGCTTTGTGAAGTGCACCACACTTCCCCTACATGTCGACCAAGGCAGTGCCAAGCACGACGTTTTCTTTCAACAACCCTTGACCAACAATATCATCGTAAATTCCTTTGCACATATCAGCATCTGTGTAATGCCACATGCCTTCAAGGTGCAAGTGTACGTGATTGCAATTGGAGAGATGCCCTCTCTCTGCATCTGTTGAAAACAGCCAAGAGCTTCCTCACCCTGACTCTTGCCTTCAAGATGCAAGCATATGGGATTGCATTTGGAGAGATACCCTTTTTTTTCCGAGAAAAAGATCCTTCTATTAGTTAATGAAACTGCCCGTAGGGCTACAACCACCTCTGCGAGAGGGCTAAAACAACCATGATGGGGAGACTCTCCCAATGAAAAAACACCAAATGTACAAAGAGGCTAAATCAAGAGATGGGAGGAGGGAAAATCCACACAGGTGGACAGTAGTGCCATCTGAGTACACCCTGGACCATGGTGTAAAAAGGCCCAAGACACCATAGTCAAAGGAAAGCCTCTCTGCGCTCTCGCATGCGGTCGGAGCTGCCCTGGAGTCTCTCGAGCTGTCCTCTGAGAGTGTGGATCAGCTCTAGCCAACGATCGCGAACAATCTCTACTGGTGGTACAGGGCGAGCCTCAAAGATGCGGAAGCAGCGGGGCCGCCAGATGAACCAGAGTGTCAGGCCATTGATGAGCTCCCAGCACTCCTCTCTCACTGCACCACTCCTGTGGAGTAAGCTCTGTGGCAGGCTGGAGTGTAGGTCGTCCCTCCCTGCATCACTATCATCCTGCTGGTGGAAGATAGCTCAAACTGAACTGCCGGGCCCGTGAGGGTGGACCAAGCAGCTACTCCACAAGTGTACTGCCGAGCCGTGGAAAGAGCAAGCATCAGCCGAAGAACACGAAGCCACACCTGTTGTGCCAAAGGACGGTCCCAAAGACAGTGACGCTGACTCTCCACAAGATGGTCACAAGCTGCACATGTGGCCGAGAGACCACTATGCACAAGCCAGCTTCCAACTGCTGTAGCTCTGTGTGCGACCAGCCACTAAAACAAGGTGACTCGCCTCGGCTGTCTGGAGTCCCACCAGAGTTACGAGGGAACGGGTAAAACCATGCCTGGAACGTCGGAACGACGTTCCGACCGGTCGGCGGTGCTTGGAACGTCCCGGAACGGCAGTCCATTCCGACAGTCGGACTCATACTGGAGCGGTCGACCAGAACGCGTTCGGAACGGGGGCGGAACGTCGGAACGACCGGAATGGAAAAAACGGCAGACTTTTCAAACGTTCAAAAAACGGGCAGATTTTTGAACTTTTCAAACGTCCAGAAAACGGGCAGAAAGCCCTCAAAAGCTATATATTGGCCAACCCCTCACCCTTTTCCTTCACAAGCTCTCAAGCTCTCTTGCTCTAGCCTCTCAAGCTCTATTGCTCTCGAGTCTCAAGCTCTCAAGGCTCATTGCTCAAGCTTCAATCTCTCAAGCTCTCAAGCTACCAACTTCCAAGCTCTCAAGCTCTCAACCTACCAAGCTCTCAAGCTCTCAAGCATCAAGCTTTCAAAGTTCAAGGCTCTCAACTTTCAAGCTCTCTCTTGCTCTCGAGTCTCAAGGCTTTAAGCCTCAAGCTCTCTCGAGTCTCCTTCCAATTTCCATCATCTAGATTCCATGGCCTCTTCTTCTCGTACAACCCCCTCCGTTCATGCGGGCAACACTCAAAAGGCGAAGGAATGGTCGTGGTGGGATAAGTGACCTCGGAGGGCACCTTGTCGGCGGCGGGAGGTTCTCGTGCATGGGCATGCAAGCTATGCTCTTACACGCGGAAAGGGGGGCATGACAAAGCGAGGGCACACTTTCTTCGAGTGCCGGGGACATGAGGTGAGATTTTGCTCCAACGTAACCATCGAGAAGAAGAAGGAGCTCGAGGAAAAGGATCGGCAATTCGACCACAAAGCCAAGCCCGCACGCAAAGGTATTGATCCAAAGACCCTCATTTTCCCTTCTTCCTCTCTACCCGGTGTAGGTGTTGGTGCATCTTCACAAGGTCCAAAACGTCGCCAAAGGACCTTGCCACCTCTTGGGACCCAAAGAAGAAGGAAGAGGTGGATGCGGCGGTGGCTCGATTCTTCTATCACGACCATATCTTATTTGTCGCGGCGAGGTATGTTCAAAGTTTTATGATTTATCAATCTTCTCTCTCATTTCTTCCGTTATCGTCGGTTCCACCTTTTTGATACTAACCTCTTCTATGTTTGATCGAAATAGGTCGGAGTATTGGAAAGTCATGGTGCAACGGATAGGAGAGTATGGCACCGCTATGTGCCGCCATCTTCAGAGGCTCTCCGGACCACTTTGCTCGATCGAGAGAAGGCTATTGTGGAGCAAGCAACCCTCAATATTCAGCGTCTTTGGGCAAAACATGGCGTTTCCCTCATTGCCGACGGATGGAGCGATACAAGGAAGAGATCTATCCATGGTCTCGTCGCATACTCGAGTGGAGAGATGTACTTTGTGCACTCTCATGATGCCACCGAGAGTGGCAAGTCCACCGGTGTCCTCTCTGCAGAGTGGACAGCGGCCATAGAAACCATCGGTGAGCAACACGTGGTGGCCTTTGTCACAGATGGGGAGGCATCAAATAGGGCAATAGCAGCTATTATAGAGGGCCACTATCCGCATGTGACAGTGTGCTTTTGCATGGCACACTGCTTGAACAACCTTCTAAAAGACATCGGCAAGCTAGACTGGATTGCTCCAGTCATTGCTAATGCAGTGAAGATTGTTACTTTCATCAACAATCATAACTTGGTTCGGAGTGAGTACCTCAAGAGGTCGGGCGGGAAAGTGCTTCTAAAGTATTCAGACACCCGCTTCGCATTCAACTTCTTCTTGTGCGCAGGCTATCTGAATGTCAAAATGCGGTCCAACAAGTCTTCATCAGTGATGAGTTCACCACCTCCCCCTATGCAAAGACAGTTACAGGGATTTTGTGCAAGGATAAGGTAGAGGATCTTGAGTTCTGGAAGGAGCTCAAGAGTCTATACGCACAGGTAAAACCGGTGGTTGATTTGCTTCGAGTTATGGATGGCATGGATCCTTGAATTGGCAAGATTTATGAGACAATGGACCGCATGATTGAGCAGCTTTCACAGCTTGAGCCGAACGCAGAGCGGTATGAGGAGATCCATGCGCTTTGCAGCTCAAGGTGGAATTCATATGCCTCTCCTTTACACGGGGCAGCATACATGGTGGATCCAAAGTTCCAAGGTGCATGGCAAGAGACAGATAGGGAAGTCCCAATTTACAGAGATCTTAAACAAGATGGTTCTAGACAGAGATGGGCGACGCATTGTCAGAGATCAGTTGAGACAGTACAGAGAGATGTGGGGGTCATTTGGCAATCCAGATGCTCAAATTGATCGCAGGAAGATAGGTTCAGTGCTATGGTGGGAGGACTATGGCTATGATGGCCCTGAGCTTCAGAGATTGGCGATCCGTATTCTCAGCCAGTCAGTTAGTACCATAGAAACAGGGGACAGGGGGACGCGGCCCATTTATGCGGGGACGGGACGGGGGACGCCGGGACGGAGACGGGGACCCGTTTTTGGGACGTGGGGACGTCCCTCACAGGGGACGTGCAAGGGGACGGGTGGTCCCGGGACGCGGGTCCCCGGTGACACTGCCGGATGGGACGCGGGCAGGGGGTGGGCTGCAGCCAACAGGGGGCGAGATATTCAAAATTCAAACACTGTTTAAGCGCCCACTTTTTGGGGGGTTTTTCAAATTTCAAAAGCACCGTATTGGGGGGACTTTCGAATTTCAAAAGCCCACTTTTGGGGGGCCTTTCAAATTTCAAATTTCAAAGTGTTTTTTAAAGCGCGTCCCCTGTCGCGTCCCCCGTCCCCTGTTTTGCCACGTCCCCGTCCCCGGGACCCGCCACGTCCCCGAGACCTGTCCCCGTCCCCATGTGACTATGGTTAGTACCTCATGCTTGGAGCAATTGTGGAGTACCTTTAGCCACATTGCTTCCAAGAAGAGGAATCGGCTTGGAGTGGAGAAGGCTAATGATCTTGTCTTCGTCAACGCAAATTTGAAAATGCTTTGCAAGAGTACAGACAAACAGACAGATCCTTTTACACAATGGGAGATGGAGCAAGAGGCTCCTCAAGTAGGTGGAGATGCACATCCACCAACACCGGGTACTTCATCCGTGGCTGAGATTGAGCCGGACCTAGAGCTCGATGATGAGGAATGGGAGGATGTGCATGATTTACAGCCGGCTACTACGGATTGGGAGGCCTCTCAGGCTAGTGGCTCTTGAGTCTTGAGTCTGCCATTTATCCTTACCTTTTTGTATGGCTGCTTGAGCCTTGCTCTCTTTGCCATTTGTAGCTACTAGCATCTTTAGGGTATTTGTCACCTTCAGTTTTTTGGTATTGTGGTCACTGGTTTGCCCCCCTTTGTTTTTTTTGTAGCACCTTGGCGGCCCTTGAGGCTTGTTAGCCATAATTAATTCCAAAGTGTTATCTCTGACTACTACTCTTGCAATTATTTGAGAGCATTGTGTTTGCTCAATGTTGTATATGTGTTATGTACTCTGGGCGCCGCACATCCCAATCAAGTCATAATAAGGTTAAATGGTCTTCGAATCGTGTTTTTTGTGGGTATTAGAGTCAAAGGACTCTAGTACTACTTGTATTCAAACACATAACGCTAAAAAAAACAATACTTGGGTGTTTTTTTAGCCTCCCGTTCTGCGCCGTTCCCGTTCCGGGCCCGTTCCGCAGGGAGGCCCGTCGCCATTCCCGTTCCACGTTCCGGGTAACTCTGAGTCCCACAACCTCTCCCAAAAGCTGCCAAGAACTCAAATGTGAGACCCTCCTTCTGCCAATGAGGTGCTGCAGCAGGGCGAGCCTCTCTCTACGCTGCCAGTATGTGACGTCCCAGTCAAACAGTGTACTGAAAGAAAGGGACGCCTAGGTGGTCTGTAGAAGAGAAAGGGTCTCTCCTCCAAAGCCACTCTCCAGGATCCCATTGTACTCGTGCCAGTGGTCAGCACTCCCAAGCCCACAGTCTCCAATGTCCAGTCTCAAGAGCTGCTGGGTCAGGATCGATGACACAAGTCCTCCCATAGATGCCCACCACTCGGATCCTCTGAAAACAGCACTCTACCACCTGCGGGGCCTCTACTGCAACTCGCTGTAAGCTTCCCTCACCTTGTAACTCGAAAAACAGGGAGGGAACAGTCTCTGAGGAGGCCCGAAATGAGATGAGAACCTCCAATCGCGTGAAGGCTCCCATCCATTTCGGCGCTACTAGCTCGAGAGGTGTGTCCCACTCAGTTGGAATTGCCTCTGAGATGTCCTGGCACATGCTTTGCACCCCTCTCATGCCCTGTAGCTGGAAACCTTGCAGCTCCTCTGACAAGCCTGAAAACTCTAACCAGTCACCTAAAGAGCGTGCTGGACCCGCTGTCATGGGACCCCAGGAAACATGAGGCTGATTACCAACCAAATGGCCTCTCTAAGTGCTAACCATGGGGTTCCAAACAAGGGGCTGTCGTAGGCGCTCCTTCGTGCAAGTAGGCTATCGCTAATCTAGGCCTCGCCGCAAATGCTCCCAAGATCGAAGCAAACTCACAGTGAAGCGGTCCTCCAGTCTCCTGCTCAAACCAACTCTGTGCATCTCTGTGAAGATCCATCTGGTCGAAGGTCGCCAGGGGCCTCCTGCCTGAGGCACCCTAGCACGAAGCCGCAGTAGCAATAACTCCTTCCGGGGCTCCTCACCTGGAAGAAGTCCTTTGACTATGAACTTCCCAAGAAGGGCTCTACTCTACTGTGCTGGGTCTATGATCCCAAGCCCTCCCTATGAACAAGGAAGAGTGATGACCTGCCAAGCCACTTTGGCCCGGGCTGATACAAGAACTCAAGAAGATCCAGCAAGAAGTGATGTACCACATAGTCGCCAACAACACCTGGTTGGTCACTACAACTCTGCCAACCAAAGAAAGTCTTGCAGAGCTCCAATGTAACAACTTCCTCCTGATAGACAAGAGGAGGGGAGAAATCTGCTGCTAGGGAGATAAGTCGAGACCAACTTGACAGCCCAAGTACCGAACTGCAGTCCCTGGGGGAATCCACCTAAAACCCTCACCTGGCATCCAATCGGGCACAGAAGCACTACCAACCGAGAAAGCCACTGTCTTTCTCCAGTTGATCAGTGCGCTAGATGCACAACAGAAGGTCTCAAGAGCCTGCTCACACTTGAGAAGGTTGGCCTCCTGGCCATCCAAGTACAAGGCTGAGTCGTCAGCAAACTCAGCGTCTAGTAGCTCATCTCCCCGAATAGGAAGTGCTCAGCCCCGCAAACCAACCTGCTACGACACCAAAAACCTGCTCATTGCCTCAGCATAGAACAGAAAGAGGAAGGGGGCAAGAGGGCAGCCCTGTCTGACCAAATGTGTGAGCATGAAACGATCACCTCTATCTCCTCACAAAAGTACCTGACTGTGTGCCCGTCTGTACAAAGTTGACACCCCTCTAATCCAAGCATCTGAGAAGCCCATCCTGCGTAGAGTGCCCTCCAGAAAGTCCCAGTCAACTCTTCTCGTAGGCCTTCTCAAAATCGAGAAGAAGAATCACCAGATCCTCACCATGGAGCCTCGCTAGGGCAGAAGCCTCCCAAAAAGTAAAGATATTGTCAAGGATACTACGCTCCTTGACAAAACGAGTCTGAGTCCCATGTATAAGACTCTCCAGAAGTGGCTGGATCCTCACACTCAGAGCCTTGGCAAGAATTTTGTAGGCTGAGTTGAGGATGGTGATGGGGAGCCACTATCGAATCTCATCCAAGGAGCCACCCTCCTTGGGGTTGAGGTAGATCAGACCCTCACTCATGCTGTCAGGCATCTCTTTTGTGTGCAAGATGTACTGGAAAGCACTACAAAGATCTGGGCCAAGCAAGTCCCAGTACTCCAAGAAAAAATTGGGAGTCAAGCCATCCTCACCTGGACAGCTACCACGGGGAGTGCACTACGAGCCGTGTGCAACTCCTCAAGCTGAAGTGGCAGCTCAAGTCTCTGACACATCTCCTCACTCACAAGGCAAGGCATCTGTGCCCACACCTGCTCCCTGCATGCATCCTGACGCTCTGACTGAGGCTCTGCAGATAGTAACTCACGGTAGAAGTCAGTAGCAACTGCACGCACATCCTCTGGCTCAGAAGCAACTGACCCGTCGGGCCTCCTCAACTGACTGACCTTGGCATGCATATGCCGAGGTTCCACTGCCTCGAAGAAAGCACCAGTCACTCTGTCGCCCACCTGCGTCCATTGAGATGCCTGTCGATGGAAAGCAAACTCATGGTGTCGCTCCTCTGTGTTAACAAGCTCCTGGCGAGCCTGCTGTAACTGCTCCTCCAACCAAGGATTGTTTGGGTGCTGCTCCTGCATCCTCTTCAAGGAAGCAACGCCCCGTCTGAGACGCTGCTCCTCCTCTCTCGCTGCAGCCAAGCGAGCCAAAGACTCCTGGAGAAATAAACGACTAAGCTGAGCTATTCCTGAGGCCACTCTGTCAGCAGGAGAATCCTGCATGTCCAAGCTCTCTGTCCAAAGAGCCTCCACCCGCTCTCTGAGTGCAGAGTCCACAAGACCCTCTCAGGGATTCGCATCCCCCTCCTCTGCCTGTCTGCCACTGTGAGGATCACTGGTGCATGATCCGAGAAGGAAGTCCCTGCAAGAATGCCAACAGTCCCACCCAAGTCACAGAAAAGGTTACTAGTGTAGAAGCAATCTATCCGAAACAGATTCACTCCTCCCTCTGCGGTCTGAACGAGAGAAGGCCAGGCTGTCTGGGGGCCTCACAAAGCTAGAGTGCTGCCACACATCCAAAACCCTCAAGAGTCATACAAAACCTCTCCCAAGCTGCCAGCTCAACTCCATGCACAGTAACGTGGCTACCACCAATCCTGTCAAAAGGGTCCTCCAACACGTTGAAGTCACCCCCTATGCACAACTGCTCTGCCTGTGGCAGAGACTCAACAATCTTTGACCAAAACTCTGCTCGTACACTCGCCACATTGGGCGCATATATGTTCAGGAAGCCCACAAGGCAACGCTGAACCTGCATAATGATCCACTGAGCCCTGCCTGGCACAATAATCCCTCTGCCCACAATGGCTTGTTGTAGAGACTCCGCAATAGTCATACATACCCCACCCTGGATGCCTCCAGGTCCAAAAGCAACTACCAAAAAGTATCATATCGTCCACGCAAGAGCTAACCACATCGTCTAATGCGGCTCTCACACAGATGATGCTCTTGTAGCATAAGGAGATCAATCTTTCCTCCCACAAGGCAACGCTAAAGCTCCTGACGCAATCGACCTCTCTGACGCTAAAACAGGGGCCCACCTAATCCCTGCACGTTCCATGAGACGATCCATGGGAAGCGAGAGAGAACAGATGTTGCCGCAGCAGCTAAACGTGCTATCTTCGAGGCTGGCTTGGATGGAGAGTAATCCGCATCCGAGCATCCTCTAGATAGGCGTGATTGCAAAGAGTGTCTGGCCCAAGCCCAAGTAGACCGAGCCGTGCATGAAGCAACCTCCTCTGTCCAGGAGTCATCATGAATGTGTACATAGCATGGTAGGCACTACATATTAGCAAAGAAGTAAACCACAATGTGTCTACATCCTGCTACATCTGGAGGGGTCACAGCAAACTTGGCCAATGGCCACAGAGTCTGAAGCATGTCAGTAGCTCCTAGGTCTCTCATGTGGTGAGAGAACTCTAGGGCCTGTGTCTAGAGCCACTCCAACATTGAGTCGAGAGTCCACTCAATCTGGTCCCTGCCGCAAAGGAGAAAAGAGAAGCCAACCGCTGAGTCCAAGGCCTCTATCCCCCTAGCTGCAAGGAACAGAACATAAACCCTGAAGCAGGCTGCCTCATGGTCTGCTGAGGAGTCACCGAGAAAGCGTGTAAAGTCGTTGTCAAAGAAGTCTCATCGGCGCCGAATGTCGAAGCTCGTCAGACCACGAGGAACTGCTGCAAAGTGAGACGTCTGTACCTGTAGAGGGGGTCGCAAGAAAGGCTGTCCCTCTCTCGCCAAGCGACTCGTTGCAAAGGCACTGCCAAGAGATCTCCTAGCAGCTGGGGATGGCCCTGCCCCCTTGGTCGACTGTGGAACTGGAGCAGGAGGGGGAGGGGGGGGTGGGGGGTGTAGGAGCAGGGGGAGGTGGGGGAGAAGAGGGGCGAGGGGGATCGGCAAAGGTAGAGGGGCAAGGAGGAGAGGCGGCGGGAGCAGGAGGCGGGGGGGGTGGGGTGGGGTTGATGAGAAGGGGAAACTCGGGGGGAGGGGGGGCTGTCGAGGGTGAAGCTGAGGTGGGGGCTGGAGCAGGCACCTCATCCTACTCAAGAGGACCGAGTCGGTTCCCCGTGGGAACCCACTGCTACTGGGCAGGCGCTTGAGAACCACCCTGAGTGCCAGGCCGTCGTTGTGGCCCCTGCCGTCGTCGACCACGAACCTGTTGCCATCCCTCCTCCGCTGGAGCCCCGGGCTTGGAGGGTGGCTCTGCCTGTGTGCTCTGTGTCTCTGCCTGTGGCTGCTGGCTAGCCCTTGCAGGCTGGGACTGGGCCTGTGGTGTAGGTCAGGGCCTCCTCCATGGACAAGCCTTTGCAAGATGGCCCATCTGTCGACAAATGAAGCATTGATTCGAGAGGCCCGAATACTCCACGCTCTGTCTAAACCAACCCCCACTCACCCGAGGAAGTAGGATGACCTTCGGGAGAGTGTGAGTATCCCTAACCACAACGCGAACTGAGGGAATGCCGGTCACCTTGGCAGCTACTAAGGCTGCCGTGCGAGGTGTCTCCAGGACAGCCCCAATCACTGAGCCTATCTTGGACAAAAGTGGTAGGTACTCCCTCCGCAATCTAGGAAAGTAGACGAAGATGGGAATGTCTGCCTCCTCTACCAAAACATCTAAAGTAGGGTCAAAACCATGTCTCCACTGTTGAAAGTGGGCTCGAACTGCTCGGATGATCAAAGGGCTCATGGCGATGACCTTGGACGCCATCTCGGAGGTCTCAAACTCGATCTGGTACTAGCCTCGTCCGAGGATCTGAACATCCAAGATCTTGCCCACTTCTGCGAGAAGGCGAGCCTAGAGAAGATCACGTAGCTCTCCTCTCTAGGTCTGGTGCCGAGAATCTTGTAGATGACATAAGTCGCCTGCAGGCACTCTATCTCTGCGGCTAGGCTCGCTTGCTCTGTCGATGAAAGAGCAAGTCAAATGGTGGGCTCAACGGGGTCAGGCGAGGGGACTTCATTGGAGTTCCTCTGTGGTGGCAGAGCATGAGCCTCCATCTATGTTTGCTGCTGTGAAGAAAAGGCGGAGAAACGTCGATGAAGAGGGAAACTCCTGCGGGACCGAGCACGTCAAGGATGTTGGCAAGGCCCGACGAGCATGAGTGGTTGATGGTAAAATGGGGCGGGAGGGGCAATGGCTAAAGGTAAAGTGCAGGAAGGCAGGCGCCGCAAAAGGGGACGGCAGGCGGACAGGATAGCGGCGGGGGACAGCAGGCGGGACAGCAGGACGGGCAGCGGGGAAGGGGTGGGCAGCGGGCGTGGCTGGCGAAAGGCAGCGGGCAGGCGACGGAGGGCAGACGGGCAGCGGATGTGGCAGCGAGCTGGGCAGACCACTCAGGGGGCGGGCAGGGGTGCTGCATGCTAGAGGGCAGGCATGGGGGCTACGCAAGGGCAGTGGGGGGGAGGGCAGCGATGGCGAGGGGGGGGGGGCAGCGATGGCGATGGGGGGTGGGGGTGGGGGTGCGAGCAACAGCAGCGAGCTGGTTCGTCGAAAATAATTGTGCGTGTGATTGCATCCAGGGACGTCTGTTTTGGAGAGACACCCTTGCTTCGCATCCGCCGAAAACAGCCATGGGCTTCTTGGCCCTGCCCAAGTTGGGCGTATCCTACAATCAGTGTACTCCAAGAGACAACATCCTTGACAGGAAGCTCCTCAAGCACTTTTTGTGCTTTATGAAGTGCACCACACTTCACCTACATGTTGACCAAGGTAGTGCCAAGCACAACGTTTTTTTCAACAACCCCTGGCTACCAATATCATCATGGCTTCCTTTGCCCATATCAGTATCTTGTGTAATGCCACATGCCTTCAAGGTGCAAGTGTATGTCATTGCATTTGGAGAGATGCCCTCTCTCTGCATCTGCTGAAAACAGCCCAAAGCTTCCTAATCGTGACCCTTGGCTGCGTATGTTTGGAGATACACCCTCGTTTTGCATCTGCCAAAAACAGCCCAAAGCTTCTTGGCCCTCCCCAAGTTGGGCATATCCCGTACCTAGTGCATTCCAAGAGACGACATCCCAATCAAGAAGCTCCTCCAGCACTCTTTGTGCTTTATGAAGTGCACCACACTTCCCTTACATATCGATCAAGGCAATGCCAAGCACGTGGCAGCCACGTGGGACTACTGTACAGATTTCCGTGTTCTGCACTGGCAGCTATAACAAATTTTCAGCAAGGTGGGTCCACACATACTGTTCGTGGTGGATCTGTACTTACTGTGTGTTGTTTCGTAGAAAAAAGATTTTTATGTATGTAAAAATATGTAGTCTTGTTAAAAAACCTCAATTTACCGAACTTCCTAAGAAATTTCCAATCAAAAACAAGGTTACATACATCAGCTTTTAGAGACATGTAAGACATGTTTTACAAGACATATGCATATTGTCATATTACCTACGCATTGGCTCGGAAACCCTCACAAAATCACTCGATGGCCTGATTTCCCCAAAAATGAAAAATAACTTTTTTTGACTTGTATAGATCGATCTGTACAGTACGGATCACACCAATTATATGTACATATGGAAACAACCTTGATTTTCAAAGTGGACTTTTGGTAGCAGATGCTTTTGGGTATAAGTGCTTTTGGATCTGCTGCTTTTGGGGCTCTGCTTCTGGGCATCCCTCGTAAGTTTATAAGTGCCCAGAGGGCCACTTTTTAGAGAGCATCTAGGAATAGAGGCTCGAAGAGAGTTGAACCCTCAAAAGTTATGCTTGGCAAAGCATAATAATAAAGAAATGCCCAAAGGGGTGCTAGTCTTTGGGGCTAGTGCATTTGGGTTCGGAACTCTGCTATGCCGTGTTCACTCTCCTCTCTCTTTCTATTTAAGCTCAATGATTTTGCAGTTTTGCTATTGATTTCACGCTTGGAGTGTCCAAGCTTGTAACACAAGTGTGGTAGATTGGTTATCCCATTTCCCTCTTAAATAACTGGTCTAGAGTTCAACAGATAGATCTCTTGGGCCTCTTGGAATGCTTCCTACAACGTTAAAAGCTTCTCTTCTCATGCGTATGCGTGGGCGTGTCTGGGTGTATGTGTATCTAAATAAAGATAAAATTGGAAATAACCTTTCTACCACCCAACTGTGGTAGTAGATTGGTTAATCCCAATTACCTCTTGAATGCATGGTCTTGAGTTCAATGCTTGTGGGATAGATCTTTGTGGTCTCTTGAAATTGTTCCTATGACATGAATTCAAAGCTTCTCTTCTCTCTTTCTCTTTATACCAAGTACAAGTAGCCCTCTAGGGATGCTCATGTGAGTCTGATACCTAGAGGAAGTACAATGTTTTGAGAAAAGGAATTGTATGAGGAATATAAACGGACTACTAGGAGGTATAGAGTGGCATGTAATGTGGCCTAATCCAGACTAAAGAAGGTTGAAGAAAAGCTTTGCAACGCTGGTCAAAATCGGGTAAAACTCATGTCCCGTAGAAGGCAGCATGTTTCTGTCACGATTGTGCTATGTTATCAACATTACATCTACTCCTAGTTGTAGATACGCGAAGTGCCATGCCAAGGAGGACCCCTACGCTTGGATGGTCACACCCCTTTGCCCAAGAGACGTGCCTCTTCGCCAAAAGCCACACTCCTTCAACGACTGGTCACACCCCTACGCTCTACGAGTGCGACTCTTTGCCCAATGGTTGCAGCTCTTCGCCGAAAGGATGTGTCTTTGCATCTAAAGTCATGTCTCTTCACCAAGAGACATGTCTTTTCATTTGTGTCTCTTCGTCTCCTATATAAGGAGCCCTTGTATCACACATTCAATCAATCAACACAGAGTCTTCTGAGTCTTGTTTCTGAGTTCAGTTCAAGTTTCTTAAGTCTTAATCATGAGTTTAAGTACTTAATTAAGGGTTAGTACCTAGAATCCTTACAGTGGTATCAATGAAATTTTTTTCCCGGGACTTGCGGGTTTTGAGCCTCTCACCCTCGCTCGCTACCCTCTTCCCCCTCTCCCCTCCCCAGAGTTTAATGGAGGAAGAAGAAAGGTGATTCCTACAAGCGATGTGTAGTCGACACACCCTCACCCGAATAAACACACACCCTCGGCAGACAAGAGAGCCCGTGCTTACCCGGGCTGAAATGGGGTGGAAGCTGGTGAATTCCTTCACGCCCCTATGCTGGTTTTGCACGCTTCTCAGATGCTCTCCTTCGCGCCTCGCGCTTATCCTCACATGAAGGTGCGCCTTTTGGTGAACGGGTGTGTACCCTCCTGGTGCAACGAGGCTTTTCGCTCACCCGGTGTTCGTACCTCTTCGACAGATGAATGTACCTTTTGGCCGGTGATAGTAGCTTTTCTAGCCTCATCCGCCGATGATCGCACTTGCTGGCTGGAGCTCGCACCCCTTCACGCTAGCAGATGGCTGCCCACAATAGTGCTAGCACTGGTGATTTTCCCTACACTGGTGCCTTTTGGCTTTGCTCATGTGCCTTTTACCCATTTCACACAAAGGTTGGGCACTTTTAAAGCTTGAAGACCAATTTTTTAACAAGTTGGCCACTTTGGGGCTCATTTGGGTAGCCACGTACGACTCAGCACAATAACCCTTGTTCAGCGTGGGTTATCACAATCAGCAGAACCAGCAAACACATTTGTTTGTATTCAGCCCAGCCAGCAAATCAACAAAAGAACACAGCAGCCAGCGTGTCGATTTAGCCCAGGCAATGTTTAGCGTACGAAAACCAGCATGCGATCATTTTTGCCCAATTTTTTTGAAGTGCTGATGTGGCATTAAATTATTAAGGTGGCACCCCTTGGTCTGCGTGAATAAGTTTTTTTAAAAAAACCATCGCTACAACACTGCCAGCGCTTGGTGTTCCTACCCCTCCTCACCATCACTGCCTCTAGGTGCTCCTCTCGTGCTCACAATTGCATGGATGCCAACGTCGACAAGTTCCATGTGCCAGTGCCATACCTGAGCTACATTGACGTACTCCTAGAAGAGATTCTCCTGGAAACCAACCCGCACTTGGTACTTCGGGTGCCTCTCTCGGAACCAGAACCAGAGCCTCTCCCGGAACCGGAACCTCTCTCAGAACAACTACCCGCACTTGTTCCCGCATTGGCACCTGCAGCAAAGAGCCCTCTTTCTTAACCGGTTCCACAACACCCAATACTCGCTCCAGAGGCCAACCCCATATAGCAAGAATACAGGTTGTATGTGACACATCGTCATGCCAGAGTTCAATTATTCCCTCGAAGCAATTGGCATGGCCGAATCACAAGATGGCAAGAACTCTATTCCATCCGAGGAACCGATAGCAGTTCTCAAAACGCAAATGGCAGCACTTTCCAGGAGCCTCGCCTCAATTCACACTCGCTTCAAGCAGATGCAAACGCAAAACACTTTTCGGAGTCGTCCTACTGCTTCTCAGACGACTAATGTTGCTTATCCGCCATCTTCTTCCGACGCTTCAGTGGTCGACCAAGAAGAACCACTCAAACAAAAGCCTTCGGAACTCAAACTTTCTCACCCAAAGCATGGTTTCTCAGAGACAACTAGACACAAAGTACCTTCATGCGAGCAGCAAAAGTCTCAGCATGAATATTCTTGGAAATGCTACACTTCTAAGCAACCAACTTCTTATTGGAATCATCAGAACAAAAGCAGTAATATGAAGCTTCCAAAGGATCACCAGCGATACTAAGATGGGCTTACTTAGTGGCACAGATATCCGACCCTAGTCGAGTACTCGGTCGTGAATGCTGCGACGCTGGACAAGTTCCCCCTCACGAGCCATGCCTTACATTTAAGTCTTTCTTATCTGACGGTGGTAAAGTTGAAGATTTATTGATCCTTTCCTTGTGCAAGAGGATCCTTTAGAGGTCTAAGAGGTAGCAGCTCCCTCGACCTCCCCCTTCTCAATTGGAAGCCTTAATACCCACTGAGAAAGCTGAAGATTCAAAAGATTCCAGTTCTTATGTGACAACGGACAAGTACATAAACCCTTCTATGGCTGTGATCCAGGCAGAAAAAGTTGCCTCATCACAGCCCTTGCAGAATAAAGTCTTTGTCCCTGAACAGATACCAAATGCAGTGGTGAATGATAATTTTTCAAACTTGAAGATTCCAATCCTTACCTTCAGCAGTGCAAAATATAAATCAGATACAGACTCTTGCAGCACGACTTTAGTCGCTGCAATTGAATATTTGGACACAACTTGTTCCACAGATAAACCCTTACAAATGGATATACCTTCAAATACTACTCTGTTTCAAACTACGACATCTCTTCAGGAGGATTTTACTTTTCCAGACAAACCAATGGAGTACCTTACAGATTTCCAACCAGTGGTCATCACTCAACAGAAAACTCAAGTCAGTTTATCAATAATTTCACTCGAAGCAGATACAGATTCAATTTTTTATTGGACAAAGCTTGAAGTTACAAATGACTTCGACAAAGGCACTTATCAAGTTGCAGATATGATCAATTTTCAGTTTGGAAAAATAGTCATGGTCATTAAGAGTGCCATGACATGGGACTTCACAGAAAGAGCTTTGGATGTAGAAGCACTACAACAATACATTTCCTTCTCCCGGAGTTTCTACAACTACCTTGGGTTTTATTTAAAGAGGGAGGGAATGTCACGATTGTGACTATGTTAACAGAATTACATCTACTCCTAGTTGCAGATACATGAAGTGCCATGCCAAGGAGGACCCCTACGCTTGGATGGTCATACCCCTTCGCCCAAGAGACATGCCTCTTCGCCAAAAGCCACACTCCTTCGACGACTAGTCACACCCCTACGCTCTACGGGTGAGACTCTTCGCCGAATGGTTGCAGCTCTTCGCCAAAAGGATATGTCTTTATGTCTAAAGTCATGTCTCTTCACCAGGAGACATGTCTTTTGATTGTGTCTCTTCGTCTCCTATATAAGGAGCCCTTGTATCACACATTCAATCAATCAACACAGAGTCTTCTGAGTCTTGTTTCTGAGTTCAGTTCAAGTTTCTTAACTCTTAATCATGAGTTTAAGTACTTAATGAAGGATTAGCACCTAGAATCCTTACAGTTTCAACATGCCCAGTCTAGCTATATCCCAAGTCTGTGAGCAGGATACGAACTGCACGCCAAAGAAAATGAGCATACGGGCAAAATGATCTTCAAGGCCCTTCTGAATAACAAGTGATAGCTTGCATGGAGTTTCATAACTGCAGGATGTGAAAGAGCATACAGTGCTGATATAGACTCACTCAATTCTTGACTCAGCCTTTCTCTTCAGATTCAATAATTCTTTGCCAAGGCACAAGCTTGTCACAAGCATAGTTACAGGGAATGGCCACTCTCAAGCTTCCGTTCCCCATTCCCATTCCAAAACCCCCGTTCTGTGTTTTGGACCTGAATATCTGTAACAGGGAATGGCAATTCATGCCCCTTTCCCTTCCCGGGGGCTTGTTCTGCAGTCCAATTTTCGTTCCTGGTAACTATGGTCAGAAGCTTGACAAATACTTCTTGTGTGCCTTGAAGGCTGGGCTGTGGATAAATATAGGGCTATTCCTTAGGTGGACAGTCTGTCTGCATGCTTTGTGGTAGGAGGGTGACCGCGTGCATACTTATCTTCCATCCACCACTTAATGAATATCTAAGTCTTTGAACCCAAAGAATATTTGGTTCAGTTTTCGGGTTTGTTTGCCTCTGCGATACCCCGGGAGGAGTTGGTGGCAGGTCGTTAAAGTGATCAATCAGATTTTGATTAATCGAAATGACTTTGATCATTGCACGCCCGACGTTGAGTGAAGGGCTCGAATTCGTGATTTTCTCATTGAGGAGCTGTTGGTATTTAATTAACCTTGTGATTAATCAAAGGCAAAAGTTATTAAGCCTGTTTGCGAAACTGTCACACGACAACCACCCAATAGTTAGCATTAGCCACCCAAGGAAGGTTAATTTGCACATGGTACTCAAGCAACATAACTCTGCATTCTAAACATTTATTAGAAACATCTGCAGCCTTGAGGTCCACTTGCGATTAAGGCATAATAGATGTAAGCGGGGTTAATTTTCTAACAAATTCATATCACTACATACCATCAATCTAAATGTCAGTAGCAAAGAGCACCTCTTATTATTCCACAGAGAGAGGGTCACCTAAAATGCCAATGGCTGTGGAGACGGTGTCAATATTCGTCATTTTGTAGTGCTGTAGACAAACGCCTAATTAAATGCCTGCACATGATCATGGCAGAATGGCAAGATTATGGCATGCATCGCTTATTGATTCATATTTCATTCTCATCTTAGCCTGATTAACATCATACAGATGTTGAAACCGCGAATGGGCACAAAGAGAGAGAGTAAAAACACAATGGAAAGCTAAGCTATTTGTGGAAAGTGTTAATCTCTCTCTCTCTCTCTCTCTCTCTCTCTCTCTCTCTCTCTCTCTCTCTCTCTCTCTCTCTCTCTCTCTCTCTCTCTCTCTCTCTCGTGGATGATCACCGCAATGAGAGTGAGTTCTTGCTATTCTACATCATTTTTCTTGGCAATAAATGGTTGTTTATATATAAAAAAGGCGGCGGAAATGGTTTTGAGAATGTGTTTTTTTTGTGTGTGTGTGTGTGTGTGTGTGAGAGAGAGAGAGAGAGAGAGAGAGAGAGAAGGGTACCGTGAAAGACAACCGCTTTTATATGAGCCTTCAACTAGAGAAAAAGGGAAAGCGGCGCAGTGCGCAACAAAAAATTGGCCAACCATCCCCCTTCCCTCTCTCCTTCCATGTAAGTGAGCTTCAATTAGCTGTGTGGACAAGGTTCACCCGTCCTCTTAATCAGGTGAACGCTACTGATTTCTACGCACGCTCTCTCTCTCTCTCTACACAAAACCACCTTACGGTTGATGGTTTTGTGACGAGGCCCAGATACGACACCCACTTGTCTCATGGGGTACGATGTGCTATCGGCCAGATACGCACATCTTCACACCAACTGCGGATCGAGACTGGGAGATACAGCGGAGTACCAGCAAAGGCCAGGACATGCCCCCTGTGTGACATCGAGCCTGAGACAGAGTTGCACTACACATGCCACTGCCCCGTGTACTACGAGATACGAGGCCACTTCCATTGCTTGTTCAGAGAGGGCTTTGGACCATTCTCCAGAGTCATGCAGTATGAGGATCAGAGATGCTTGGGTTTGTTTTTGCTCGAGCTACGCAGACACAGAGAGAGCCTGATGAGAGGAGAGGCTAGCCAGTCTCAGAGACAGATCACAGATTTCTTTAGAGCTACCACTGGACACCCGGAGGAGTTACTACCACAGCAGAGCTCGTCGTCTCACACCAGAGGCACACTGATCGACTGAGCGACTGAGCTGGGGAGATCCAGACGCCCACGACTGCCGAGGACTACAAAGCATCGGCGGAGGCTGCATCAGAGGATTCGGATCACTTTGGCTCGACATGCACGACGCCCGGTCAGACTACTGACCATGGAGGAGATTGATGAGATCCGCCAGCGACCGATGTTGGATCTCTTGTGATCTAGCTATCCCAGCTAGCTGCTTAGTTCACACCTAGTAGTTTAGGATTCCATAGTATTTTATTGTGACATTTGTCATTTCATTTTTGTCATCTTGTTACTCTAACTTTGTATCAGATCCACCACATTGTAACTTTCTGGTCTCATAGGTCACTTTGGCCTTTTGAAGACGTTCATATAACATTTCATCTCTCTCTCTCTCTCTCTCTCTCTCTCTCTCTCTCTCTCTCTCTCTCTCTCTCTCTCTCTCTCTCTCTCTCTGTATTGTTGTTTTGTGGACTTCAAGAAAGCGTTTGACACAGTACCCTGTCAAGGGCGATGGTCACGTATGGAAACTCTGGGAGTCCCTATGCATCTCAGGGCAGCAGTGGGACACCTCTACCAAGAGGTCAGATGTAAACTCAAGACAAACACAGGTTTCTCACAAGAGTTCAGGAGCACTATGGGAGTTAAACAAGGATGCCCTTTGTCACCTACACTTTTTGGACTATGCATAGATGAGCTTGATGATTTCATTAACAAGGCTATGGGAGAGGGGGGAGATCACCCTAGCATTGGTACTTTCACGCTTCTTCTCCTCATATATGCCGATGATGTGGTTCTCTTTGCCTACAAGGCCCTCCTTCTACAGAAACTTTTGGATGTAGTACATGCATTTTGCAATGCAACGGGCTTGTCAGTCAATGTAGCCAAAACAAAGGTTATGTTAGTCCACACATGTAGAAATGAGAATCAGCCCATCATCACGTATGACGGGCAAACACTCCAAGCGGTTGAGAGGTTCAAGTACTTGGGCATCTATGTACCTTCAAACCATGCATGGGGAAGTTGCGCGCAAAACAGAATTGATGCAGGACAAGCGAAATACTATGAATTTGAGAACATATGCAAGAAAAGTGTCACAAAGAGATGGGAAATCAAGTCTCTGACATTTGATGTATGCGTGGTCCAAACAATACTTTACGGTGTAGAGGTAGGGGGGGGGGGGTATCCCCGCTAGCACTTGGAATGACATTGAAAAGATACAGAAAAAACTCCTATGTAGACACATGGGGATCAAAAATACCACCCCATACTCAGTGATGTTTTTGGAGACAGGCAAGAGACCCTTGCAAATGCAAGCCTTACAGAGGGTACACAGATACCTCATGAAAGTTAAGATGATGCCGGAGAGCCGTCTACCCCACATGGCATGGCAAGCCGGATGTAAACCGCAAAAGAATTACGAGTAAATTTCTCACATCCAGTCTCGTAGAAGACATACGGAAATGGTTCTCTAGATGGAATGTGGGAGACCATGTGGACATGCACATAGAGGAAGGCACTGAACATGAGCATGGGCTGAATTTTGACAGAAGCATACTTGAAGCCCTACACACTAGATGGAGTACAGCAGTACACAGGTCCAAATTTGAATACTATGGCAAACACATCAATACACGATATTGGGAGACCTACAAGATTGGGGACACCCAGATGCATATCAGGACACCTATGTCCCACCGGGCAAGACGGGCCATTACTTTGATGCGGAAGCGATCACACATGCTCAAGATTGAAACGGGAGGGTGACTGAATATTAAGGAAAATAGAAGGACAAGCACACAATGCAATTTAAACAAAGTGGAAAGCGAGGCCCATGTCACCATTGAGTGCCCAGCATACGCACACATCCGTGCTGATTTCCCACTGCTATTGCAAGGGGATGTCACCTTTGAGGAGCTTCTCTCTCGGACACACCCCTCCCCAGTAGCTTTAGGCATCTACTTTGCCAAAGTATTGGATCATCACACAACACTAACACACAAGCAAGCTACTAGCCCACTACCCCCTCTACACACATGAGGGGAGCCTCTTGTACATTTTTTTGTGGTCCCATGGGTCATTTTGGCCCCCCGAGGACGTAAATACAACATCATCATCATCTCTCTCTCTCTTCCTTTTGTGTTGCGCACTGCGCCGTTTTGCCCTTTTTCTCTGGCTGCGGGCTCATAAAAAATCAGCCGTCTTTCACGGTCTCTCTCTCTCTCTCTCTCTCTCTCTCTCTCTCTCTCTCTCTCTCTCTCTCTCTCTCTCTCACACACACACACACACACACACGCTCACGCGCGCGCACACACACATTGTCAAAACTATTTATGTTGCCTTTTTAAATCACTTCTTGGTCCTGCATATATAAACAGCCATTTATTGCCAAGAAAAACGATGTACAAGGGCAAGAACTCGCTTTTACTGCAGTCATCATCCACATCGCGCGCGCGCACAGAGAGAGAGAGAGAGAGAGAGAGAGAGAGAGAGAGAGAGAGAGAGAGAGAGAGAGAGAGAGAGGCATTAACACTTTCCACGAATAAATTAGCTCTCGACTGTGTTTTTACTCTCTTTGTGCCCACTCGCAGTTTCAACATTTGTAAGTTTGTTATGATGTTAGTCAAGATAAGAATGGAATATGAATCAATAAGCGATGCATGCCATAATCTTGTCATTCTGACACGGCACAGCGGAGTTCCGAGCCAGCAGGACACACTGGCCCCAAAGACTAGCACCCCTTCCAGCATTTTTGTCACAGGGCAACCACCCCAATAGTTAGCATTAGCCACCCAAGGAAGGTTGATTTGCACATGGTACTCAAGCAACATAACTCTACATTCTAAACTTTTGTTAGAAACATCTGCAGCCTTGAGATCCACTTGCAATTAAGGCATAACAGATGTAAGCAGGGTTAATTTTCTAATAAATTCATATCACTACATACCATCAATCTCAATGTCAGTAGCAAAGGAGCACCTCCCATTATTCCACAGAGAGAGAGAGAGGGTCACCTAAAATGCCAATGGCTGTGGAGACGGTGTCGATATTTGTCATTTTGTAGTGTTGTAGAGAAACGCCTGATCGAATGCCTACACATGATCATGGCAGAATGGAAAGATTATGGCATGCATCACTTATTGATTCATATTTCATTCTTATTTTAACCTGACTAACATCATAACAAACTTACAGATGTTGAAACTGCAAGTAGGCACAAACAGAGAGTAAAAACATAGTAGAGAGCTAAGTTATTCGTGGAAAGAGTCTCTCTCTCTCTCTCTCTCTCTCTCTCTCTCTCTTTCATGTGGATGATCACCACAGTGAGAATGAGTTCTTGCCCTTCTACATCGTTTTTCTTGGCAATAAATAGTTGTTTATGTATGCACGACCAAGGAGTGATTTAAAAACGTGGCGGCAATGGTTTTGACAATGTGTTTGTGTGTATGTGTGTGTGTGTGTGTGTGTGTGTGTGTGTGTGTGTGTGTGAGAGAGAGAGAGAGAGAGATAGATAGATAGTTCTATTATCGTCCTCGGAGGTCAAATATGACCTATGGGACCAAATGAACATGTCACGTGGTGTGAGTGGAGTTCATAAGTGACTCTCGATGCTCAAAAATGGCTGAAATGAGCGTCGCAATAGAGAGTCCACATCGTGGTTGGGAGAGGAAGGTATGTAGGGAGAGCTCATGGCTGAATATATGGGGAAAAGAGGACCTAATGTGGTCAAAAGCTGAGCACTCAAGTAGTGTGTGGTACTCACTCTCTCGCACTTGACGAGGGCATAAGGTGCAAAGTCGATGACACTCCTCGCCAGTGCCCCAACGTCCTGTCTCGCAGCGTAGAGAATGGGAGCTAAGACGAATGGAGGCAATGGTGCGGATCGCACTCAACGGGATGGGCTCAAGGATGTAGGAAGGGGTTCGGTTACCTCGTTCCGAGAAGAAGAGAGATTTGTAGTTTGGGGCAACGTGTGTGGTGTAATGGCTGAAGCGAGAACCTCCAGATTTCTCCCAAGCCATGATACATTGGCGTTGTAAGAAGGCCTCATTAACTTGGGAGTCGAGAGAGAGAGAGAGAGAGAGAGAGGGAACCGTGAAAGACAGCCGCTTTTCTATGAGCCCGCAGCCAAAGAAAAGGGCAAAACGGCGTAGTGCAAACACAAGAAGAGAGAGAGAGAGAGAGAGAGAGAGAGAGAGGAAAACCTTATTGACCCAACTAGGTGAAGCTCGCTTACATGGAAGGAGAGAGGGAAGCGGGATGGTTGGCCAATTTTTTTTAAAATGTACTAGTCTATCAACGTGTCTTACGGACAGTAACAACAATATAGAAGACCGAGATGAATTGATCAAGAAATTGCAAGAAAGATATTCACCTAGCATGCTTACTACCTTGATGGATACAATGTAAATAATGTCCATGGTTTCAATTGGTTGTCACACCTTTGTCATGATACCTATGCTAGTTGTTATGGTGTCATCAGTACCCAACTCATGGAGTGTATTGACCAGTTCGCCTTCACCATCTAGCCTATCCCTTTGTGAATACTTCTATTCAGCCCTTTCATTATATTGTTGTAAGGCTGCCAAAAATACCATACCACTGCTTGCTAGCATGATGGAGTGATACAAATGAAAGCACTAAACCCTTCCTACAACAGCACTGTTTCTTTGAGAAGACTATCTTGATCGTCAAGCCTATCCTAATGAATATTGTAACAGGACCAAGAATTAAGTAATAGTGCAAAAGCAATATACGCAACATTCAAATATAGATTATGAACACTTGTATATAACACTTTTGTTGAGAAGACAATCTCGGACATTGTCAAGCAAGTCCAAGCCACATTTCTTGTTGTAAGTCACAAAGGACTACCCCTCATCCAAGCCAAAGTTATTGCAGCAACTCACAAAGGACTACTATTCAGAATCTCTTGCACAACACACAAAGGACTACCACTCAGATAGTAGTTATAATTATGAGATGCACATACAATGTTGTTGGTGATTTGGCGCTTTATAACTCATTGCTCAACATCCCCAGAGGCCCCAACTATTCAAAAATCTGATTCCACCCTAGAACTATCCACAACCCTAGAACACAATCAATTGCTTCCCATTGGACCTTGTACTTGCCATTTGAACATTAGAGTGCCGCTAACCTAGCATTGTCAAGGTCTTGCAATACGGCTTTTCTAGTGTAAGTATTCAAGATTGATGGTTTTCGTTGATAAAATGGTCGCTTGCAGCCTTATGGCCCAGCCAATTGTCAATAGTGGGGGCTGAAAATAGGCAACTTGCAACCATGTTCAGATTTCAACATTTTCTCACCAAACAATGAGGTTCATGTTTTACACGCGATATATGCAAAGCAAGGCACGTACCCCGGCTTGATGCACCCTTTTCCTTGGCCTCTCCCTGCTCGGCAACCTCTTCCCGCATCATGCATGCTTGGTTACACCAGGTGGTGTCAACGCTTCCTGTATGCTCTCCAAGTGCATGTTTCGCCGAGCCATCCACACCCACGTCACGCACAGAAAGATATGCTCAAACGTAATGTAGAGAGAGAGAGAGAGAGAGAGAGAGAGAGAGAGAGAGAGAGAGAGGTGCTTGGCAACCTCTTTTTGCAACATGCATGCTTAGTTAAACTAGGCGATGGCATCGCTTCCTGCATGCCCTCCAATGCATGTTTCGTTGAGCCATCCAGACCCAATATGTGAAGCACAAAAAGATATGCTCAAACGTAATGTAGAGAGAGGGAGGTGATAATTTCCTGCAAACTATAGAGAGAGAGAGAGAGGTGATAATTTTCTGCAAACTGTCCTTTCTTTGAATCTCCTCGCGGTGACTCTCAAGTATAGTGCCTGAAACTACTGCTCTCGAATGCAGGTCCTACGTGCGGGATGGAATGCCGACCTTTGACCTACACGTGCAAAACCACATGTCTTGCTTTCAAATAAGACCAGCAATGGTCGAGCGAGAGGTGGAGTGGTAAGCAAGCTGCACAATACACAAAATGCGGAGAGAGAGAGAGAGAGAGAGAGAGAGAGAGAGAGAGAGAGAGACTTGGATAGGGAGACATCTCCTTATCCTGGCTTCCTCCAACCCGGCACACACGCAATGGCCCCTATATAGCTCAGGGTATTCACAGCACCCCTGTCCTCTGAAAAACACCTTTAAAAAAAAACAACTCACACTAGCGGGGCCTCGCCTGCACTTCACCCAACGCACATACACTCTGCACAATCACTAGATACACTCTGCACATACACTATGCACAATCACTAGATAGCGATCACACTGATCTTGCCTGCTTCCAGCTCTTCCACATCTCAACACCTCTCTCTCTCTCTCTCTCACACAAAGGGGGCCCGGGGGACGCACACGCTCACACACACCGGCACCACACACCCTGGAGACGAGCAAAGAAGAAAAGCGGGAAGAGCGGACAGACGACGCCAAAACTGGTGATGACAGCTTCTCTTTCAAAGAAAAAACACCATGTACAAGATCCATATGTTTTGCTCTAGGCCGCACCATGGCCATCACCGTTTCATATAGAGGGGCAGACACCTCCCTCGCAACTCGACCTCATTGGTACACACCTCGACGGAAAATCCACCATTGGCTTCAGTTCAACAGCACCTTCTCCTCTTGGCAGCCCTCGCTGGCTGCTGCTGCTACAAAACGCTCACCCTTCCGAGCCGCTTCACGGCGATTTACTTCTTGCACCCTTTGATCACCGAGCGTACGAAACCTCTTCCTTCTCTCTCCCAATTCTCCTCTTCTTCCCCCAAGGAAAAAGGCTCCTCCTTTCGTCGAAAAGGCTGCCCCCCTCTTTTCTTCTTCCCTTTTTCCAAAACTTCTAAAAAAAGCCCTCTTTAGGCGCTATTGCTCCCCATAAGCCTCACAAAACCTTTTTTTTCCCTTAGCTTGTCACGTGCACATCTAACCCTATGTGCATGTGGACAAGCTACTTCAAGTCCAAGGTTCACGTCAGCTTAGGAAGTGTTATGGCACCTCTGTGAGCCTGTGCGCAGACCGTGCATGTCCAGGCACTTAAAGTAGTTGCATATCCTCTGGTTGCACACACCATGATCATCAGCATTACAGTTAGTAGCCATCATGAGCATTTTACAATGCACAGAACCCATTTTCCCTATTTTAGCCATTTTTCACTTATTATCAACAAGTGACTTCGTTGGGAAACTCGGTAGGGCAAATTTGCTAAGTTAATATAAGAGAAACCTGGCAGTCACTAAAAAGAAGCAGAAGAAACCAAGAGAGCACAGGCAGGATCTGCAGCAGGCCCTCTAGTGTTTCTCCTCAACAAGAACCTCATGAAGACCAACGTTTTACTACAAGCATCTTCAGCACTTAGCACCAGCGTTTGCAGATCAGCAGCATCAGCAAGTTTACACAGCCTGTATCAGCGTTTTTACACAACCTACATCAGCGTTTTCATCACAGCAGCATCAGCGTTTCACATCAGACATAGCAGCGTTTTCAGCCCTGCTACAGCAGCGTTGTTGGTCCTGCTACAGCAGCGTTTTCGGTCAGAGATAACAGCATTTTCAGCCAGCAGTCGTTAGTGTCGTCGTCGCCTTCTTCATCGCCATTGTCCCCGACTTAGATCATCATTGCATCATAGCATCAAGAACTTGCATCAGCACCTTTGTACCAGATTTGTGCAATCAATAGCATAGACTTCTCTCGCCATCGAGAGAGGAGCCCTTGGAGGAGGGTTTGACAACACTCTGGTGTCGTATTCTTCTCTCTATCTCTCTCTCAGTCTCAGCACCTTCATCCAAAGTTATCCACTTTGTTTGTGATCATTTGCACTCTCTCACTAAAAGAACGGAAGGCTCTCCCTTCCGTAAGTAAAAGGAACCCTTGAGCACGGTTTGGAGCACTCATCTTGAGCAAAGTTCAACATTCACTTCCGCTGCACCTTACATTGGTATCAGAGCTTTGGCAGTGTTCTGTATCACTCAAGGAAAGAACCACAGAGATTTTTTTTGCTTGTTCGGTCGCACATAACCCAAGTCCACTTGGGCGTGTCGATTCATAATCGTGTTTTTGAAGAGTGACAGGTAACCCAAGAAAGAAGGGCTTGTCCGGCCTCCCCTCGTTCCTCTTTTCACTCATTGAGAACGGACCGTGCACTTAGCGGCACGCCAATCGACGTGAGGTGGGAAAAAGAAACCTTGGTGTGAGTACAAGGCCACCAAAGGGGTGCGCCCACAGGAAAGAGAAGAGCCTTCTCTAACACAGATTGCAAGCTAAAGCACCCAAGAGTCTCAAGCCCTCAAGAACCCTTGAGCCCCAAGAACCCAAGTTCCTCGTGAACTTAAGAACCCAAGATCTCAGTGTATGGTCATCACCCGAAGCGGAATGGATACTTTGCATGAAGGTAATGAGGATGGAGGTTGTGAAGAAGAATTTTCCCCACCAAGAGGTTTTTCCGACCCTCCCCCTTCCCCATCTCTACGCCACAGGGTTTGCACCAAATCCTATGGAGGTTTTGGTCAAGTCAATGATGGACATGATACTACAACAAGAGGCGCAATGCGCCACCTTTCATCGCGAGCGCAAGCAAGCGCGCATGGCGTCCGAAGAAAGACGAGCGGCCTTGGAATTAGAACGTGAGGCGCAGAGAGACCAACGCATACAAGAATTGGTCCTACAGGTTCTCACCTCGAAGTCCGAGCCACTCAAGGACGTGGGCGAATCATCAGATAGTACAAGTCGAGAAGCGGATTCCAACAACCCCGTCACGGAGAAGTTGACATTTATTAAGTATGATGATAAAATAGATACTAATGTTATTCATTCTTGGTTGCATCAATTTAATGCTTATTTTGCGACAACTAAGAAGACAAGGAATAGCAAAGTTTTGACGGCCGCCATGTATCTTGCCGGTGATGCCATTAATTGGTATCAAGCGTGGCAAGAGGAGCAATTGGCCGCACACCTAGAGGAAGCCGAGGAAGGCATGTCCCTTTCTTTCTATTGGGCCGACTTCCAAGACAAGCTTAAGGTACGGTTCTTGCCACCTCAGTACCTAGCGCAGTTAAAGAAAGATTGGCGCAATCTCAAGCAAAATGGTACTCCAGTCGTGTCTTTTTCTAACCGTGTTTTGCAGCTTGGCACCCAATTACGCAAATCGGATGCGAAGCACAAAGAGGCTTTTATTTTCGGGTTGGACGACTATATCAGGTTTGACGTCGAAGTCTTCAATCCCGTGGATCTCAACAAGGCGGTAGCAATTGCTCTCGCACAAGAGATGAAGCACAACAAGGGGAAGCCTACGGAGAACAAGTCACAGTACCTCTCAGACTCCTCAGAACCCAAAGAACGGTAAAAACGGTAACAATGGAGAATGGTAACTCTTCTAGCTAATCTTCCTTTAATCCTTCGGAAAAAGACTCTCAAAATGAATCTAAGGGTAAAGCTAAAGCACCTACAAAACCTAAGCTAACCCCAGATAAAAAAGCCGCACAAGGAATTATAGGAGAATACATAACGGCTGAAGAACAAGTGATTTATGCTAAGGAAGGTAGATGTTATCAATGTCACGTTAAGGGTCACATTAACAAGGCTTGTCCGAAGACAACCCCACCTAAAGAACCCAAAGCACCAACAGTTACCACAAGCACTTTAAATGAACCAATCTGAGTCTTCACATGTTCCTGACACACACATTGATGAGTCTCTCTCTAAATGTTATGATCATGTGAAGGGCCAGCATTTTGTCATATTGTTTGATTCAGGTAGTACGCATGATGTGATTAGTGCCTCTCTTGTAGAGAGAGCCCGCCTAGAGGTTAGCCAGACAACTCCTCTCGAGATGTCGGACTTCGCTCCCGCTATGGACTCTCATTAAGCAAGAGTGCCTCGATGTGTTGTTTACAGTTCAACAAGCTGCTTTTTGTCGAAAATTTGTCATGTCTCCTCTCTCAGGATGTGATATGCTTTTGGACATTAGATGGTTTCGAGAGCATAACCCTCTCATTGACTGGGCGGACAATACTCTCACTTTAAATACCAAAAGTGACTCTCCTATAATCATTTGTGGTGAGGAGGGTCTACATTCTCTGCCTCTCATTACTCATGTGCAAGCGAAGCGTGAATTACGAAGAGCACAAGCGACATTCATCTATGCCGCTCCAGTTACCCAGAGCATTCAGGCTCAAGACAGGTATTCAGCTTTGTTTACCAAGATTAAGCATCTCTTTTTGCAAGATGATCTCCCACCCGAGCGGCTGGAGGACCATCACATCGAACTCACAGAGGGGGCACAGCTGGTCAATAGGGCTCCCTACCGTTTGAACAAGACTCAGGAAGAAGAGTTAGAGCGGCAACTCACGGAGTTGGTAGCCAGGGCTGAGGGGATTCATACGTCTTAGTGTAAGTCCTTTTGCTACTCCTATTTTGTTTGTCCGCAAGAAGGGTGGTTCGTCTCATTTGTGTGTTGATTAGAGGGCATTGAATAAGATGACCGTCAAGAACAAGTTTCCGATGCCTCGCATTGAATATATCCTAGATAGGCTCAATGGGGCAAAGGTTTTCAGTAAGGTTGATCTCAAAAGTAGATACCATCAAGTAAGGGTATTCAAAGGCGACATCTACAAGATCGCTTTTTGTACGAAGCGAGGGCAATGGAAGTATGTGGTTATGCCTTTAGGATTGACAGGTGTTGTGGGTATATTTAACCGTCTCATGGTAGGCCGTTTTGGCGATATGGTTAGTGTATGTGTGTTCATCTTTCTTGATGATATTATCATTTTTTCTGCATCCTAGGAACAACATGAAAAGGATGTAGAAAGGGTATTAACCCGTTTGGATGAGTGTCAATTGTACATTGCAGCTAAGAAATCTAAGTTTTTTCTCACTGAAATTACTTATCTGGGTTATATCATTTCTACAGAAGGCGTCAAGCTAGATCTTGCGAAGGTGGAACAGGTATTTGCCCAAAACTACATATGTTGTGCATTCTTTTCTTGGTTTATGTCAAGCATATAGTTCGCAGATAGAGAATTTTCCACGCATTGCCGCACCCATGACAGATGTTTTGAAAGGGGTAAAGACTCGCCGCAGCCCCTGGATTTGCCCGAGGCAGCCATTGAGGCTTTCGCAGCTCTCAAGGTTGCGGTGACAGAAGCGCCATGTCTTATCCTTGCCTCTTGGGATGACCCCTTTGAGGTATGGACAGATGCGAGCAATGTCTCCATAGGCGCTGTGCTTCAGCAGCGTGGCCATCCAGTTGCATTCCTTTAGTCGGAAGCTCAATAGTGCAAAAAAGAACTATTCTGTTTATGATGAAGAACTTTTGTCTGTCATTCACTCTCTAAATCATTGGAATCATTTTCTGTATGGTAGAGAGTTCACAGTTCGCACAAATCACCAAGCCCTCAAGTGGCTCCAGTCTATACCTAGTGCACATTGGAGTGATCGCCAAACATGGTGGTCACAATTTTTTGAGCAATTTGGCGGTTTGATTGAGTATGTGCCTGGAAAAGCTAACCCTCTTGCAAATGCGTTAAGTCGCAAAGGACAGATCCTGGCTCTTGAGTCAAGATCCACAGTTTCTCTTCAGGGTGTGTCTTTCGGCAACATGAAGAACCAGTACGCAGATTCCGAGTTTGGTAAGCAATGATTGCAGGCTCTTGCTTCCCAAGGGCCTAGCAACTATCTCATTCGTGAAGATTTGTTATATTTTCGTCACCGTCTATGTGTGTTTCCCTCTCTCAGGACAGCCATATTGTACGATACACATGACTCGCACGGGTCCGCACAGGGGAATGAACACCACTCTGGGAAAAATAAAAGGATTCTATTATTGGCCTAAAATGCGAAAGGATGTGTTTCGTTATGTCACACAATGTACTATTTGTCAAAAGGTAAAAGCTCATCGGGGTAAGTAGCAAGGCCTCTTGCTTTTGCTGTCTATTCCCGATAGACCTTTTCAGGATATTTCCATGGATTTTGCGACTAACCTTCCACCTAGTTTACATTCAAGGACCACTCAATGTTTGACAATTGTTGACCGTTTCAGCAAGTTTTGCATGTTGATTCCTTATAAGGCCACAGTCACCGCACAAGATGTGCTAAGGTGCTTAATGACTGAGATGCTTGTGGTAGGTGGGAACCCGGACCAAGCTTGAGGGGCTTAAGGGCCGAGCTTGTGGTGGGAACCGGGCCCAAGGTTGAGGGGCTTGAGGTGTCACAAAAGTCAACAAAGATCCCTACAAGGAGGGGGGCGAGCCATGCAAGTAGGGGGGATGGTTGGAAGACTTCTCTCTCTCCCAAAGGGCACCCTTGCTCAAGAGGCAAGAAGGACACATGTCAAGCCCCTAGCTAGGTTTTCCTCAAGGAGTGTCCAAAGCCTATTGGTTGGCCTCCCAAGCATAGTTACCCGGAACGCGGAACGGGAACGACGACGGGATCCCTGCGGAACGGGGGAACGGCTAGTGGTCCGGAACGGGAACGGCGCGGAACGGGAGGTATTAAAAACACCCAAATAGTGCATTTTTAAGCTCCTTGTGTTTAAATACAAGGAGTATTAGAGTGCTTTGACTGTAATACTCACAAAAAAACTCGTTTTGAAGACCATTCAACCTTGCTATGACTAGATGATGATGTGTGTGTGTGAGAGAGAGAGAGAGGGAGAGAGAGAGAGAGTGAGAGGGAGAGGGAGAGATTTGAGAGAGTGGGAGGGAGAGGATGAGAGCTTGAAGGCGTGAAGCCTTGAGCCTTGAGAGAGTGAGTCTTGAGAGGGAGAGATCTTGAGAGTGTGAAAGGGAGAGAGAGTGAGTCTTGAGAGGGAGAGCTTGAGCCTTGAGGATTGGCTTGTAGAGAGAAAGGGGGAGGGGGGTGCATTTTATGAGTCCTTGAGGCCTTGCACACTTCAGAAAGAAGCCAAAACATTTACTTCAATTTTTTCAATTTTTGCCAAATTTGTTTGTAGCCGTTGGCCGTTCAGGGGGCGTTCCGGAACGGCTGTTCCGGTTTGCCACTCGGAACGTCAAACGTTCCGGGACGTTTCGGAACGTTCGGGAAGGGAACTGCCCCCCGGAACGCCGGAACGGGGGCTAGGGGGGCGTTCCCCGATAACTCTGCTCCCAAGGGGTCCAATGATAATTTAGTTAATTTAATTAATTGTCTATGCATTTATCAAGTCCTCTCTCTAAAAGGGAAAAGGGGGACATTTGTCTCAAGGCTACCCTTGTTACTTGATATGCACCCAGCTTGTGATTGGCTAGGCTTGGAAAGGCCAATGAGCTTTCATCTTGAGCTAGAAAAGAATGTCGACCCAAGCAAGGAGGGGGCTTGCTTACAAGATGTACTCTCCCCCTCCCCACACACACACACACACACTCTCTTATTGTGTGAAGTGCAAAGTGCAAGAGTTCCATCTCCTTCTCCAAGCTAGTAGAGAAGTTCAGAGCCTACACCAACACTCTTGGCTATGGAATGCAAATCCAACCAAGAGCCATGCTTCAATGCTTAAGCTTGTCATCTTTTCCATCTTCATTACTATGCTATTATGTATGCTAGCAAGAAGAGTGATAATAAGTCAGGAACTATTTCTTTCTCCTATAAATGTTTCTTCTTCCTCTTCCCTACCCTCATTCCCCGCTAGCTCTCTCCACCTTTCAAGGTGTTTGAGGCCTTGGGACTGAGGTTGGGAATGGTTAATGCTTTTCACAAAGTCTATGTTATGCTCGTGATGCATAAAGCTTTCCATCTTCATTGCATCACCTAGGTCATAAGGAACACAAAGATTAAATTGTACCAAGTCTCTCTTGATGGGAGAATCTATAATACAAAAACCTATTGGAGAAGGGACCGGATCCACATAAATCCGGTCCTCAATTGTTGTCAAGTTCTCTAAACTCTCTCTCTTGCAAAAGTATTGTTCATGCCGAGTTAATTAAGTACTAGGATTATGTTGCTACCGTCAGTTAAGTTCACTCTCTATGTTAAAGTAAACTCACAAAAATGCTCTCTTTAATTCTCCTAACTCCGCTATTCTCAAAGTTCATAGGCCATTTCCATTACATTGGTATCTGTCACCAGCGTGTGACTACTATCTATCCTTTTTGTTGATTTCTTTCTTATTATTTATTTACTTTCACTTTTTGGAAACACCCCTCGAGAAATCTAACTGCCCTGCATTGCATAGCTAGTGTGGAACTGTCCAGAGGGAGTCCGAGCCTGAGGACAAGAGAGCACTAAGGTTGGACAAGGACTATGGTTAGCCAAAGTGGGATCATTGACTAGCCAAAGTGGAATCCTTTGCTACAGAGGCTACATTTCAGTTCTGGGTGTGGCTACAGTGTACAAAGGGGGTCAGATGACCTAGAAAGATACAATGGCAGCATCTCCTAAAATTTAGGGAACTGCTATTTTGGGACCTGAAAATGTGTTTGTGTCATTACCTCCGGAATGACAAGGGAAACATTTTCTTACTCTGCAGTGAAGTCAACTGGGCAACCGGTTGGGAGATTTTTAGGCGGCAACCCCGAAACGGAAAATAGGCTGTAAATGTGCCAAATGGCACATTTCTGTGCACTTTCCTCATGCATGAAGAAGTGGCGCTGAATTTGAAGGGAGGAGAGGCTCATTTGCAGATTTTGTCACAAGTCAAGAGCTATGGAGTGCTTCCTTTCCCTCCTATGTACAGTGCGGTGCCAGGAGTGATGCCATGCACGCTACGCACTGCCCTCTCTCTCCCCTATGGCAGTATGTTATGCCTCTCTAGTGGGCTTTTCAATTGACCAATGTACAGTTGTGTGGGTTCATGCGCGATTGCTGAGGCAAGAGCCTCTTGCACAGGTACTAGATTAGCTAGCGACTAATCCCCCGCAAGCACAAGTGAATTCGGAGAGGTTTCACGCCAGAAATCTCGTCCGATTCAAAGGGCAAGTAGCCCTACAAGTGCGGGAGCTCGAGGGCTTGCTACGGATGCGACCGGCACGCGAAACGGAGCCCGAAACGGTAAATTACAGCCTGCTGTGTATTTTTTCAGGTTTAGGGTTTTGGCCCTAAACGGACCCTAATACCCCTAGGAGGTTCGGGGACGCGAGGGGACCGCTTTACAGGTGATCTGGCGCATTTTCGGGGCTGAAAACAAAGAATTCAGCGTGCTGCAGATTCTCGCCAGGTTTTGCAAAGTGCCCGTATGCGTCGGGAAAGTCATTCAATGCGTGGGAATACTGACTGTGAAGGGTCCTAGTACAGTTATGTTGCCGAAATCGGGCCGGAACACTTGAAATTCAGCCAAGCTTGTGCGGGGCAGCTTGTAGGGAACCACAACGTTTATTCCCTCTTTTAAACAATAAAGAAATACTGAAAGGGGCGCCTAAGTTAGGGGCCAATCTGGTGTCGGTCTACTCATACAGGTGCAATCTAGCAGCTTGTATCCCTCTCCCCTTTGTTGTGTCTTGAAAGTATAGGTAAAGTGGGCAACGAATTAAATAGGTGAAAGCAAATAAGGTTTAAGTCTAAAGTCTACCGCCCTTTTTGAAGTAACAGGCCGGTTTCATGGTTCCATCGCCGGGATTAAATCACTTTTTCCCATAGAAGTGAGCCTTGATCAGGTTGGGCTTGAAGACTCAGGGGATCATAGACCAGACACAGGGAATTGCAATTATGGCTGACAGACCAGATAATGTGACTGAAGAGGTTTCCTCTTCACAGGGTAAACAGACACATATAGTGGGTGAGTCTTCAAGACCACCACAGACGGATGATGATATATTCAGGACCCAGTTGGCTACTGCTGTGGCTATGTTCACACAAGTAATACAGAATCCGAGATTTTTAGCCTTTCTGCAACCTTCTCTTCCGTCTCAGCAAGTTGGGTCACTGGATCACATTCAAAAGCCTGTTAAGGCTCGAGCACAGGTGCTTCATACTGCAGAGTCAATGGAAACACCTGTACACTTGACGGAGAACATGCAGTCTCCACAACCTGTGCCTAAGGTGCAAGAACAGGTGGCTGAGATGCCAGTCTTTCAAGCTGTACCAGTTCAACCAGCCACTTTTCAGCAGCCTAGCTGGTTCTAATGGGCAGGGAAGCAACCTACAGGCTATGCAACAGGTCTTTCCACCACCTTCGGTACACCCTGGCTTTTTTGGAGGTAGATCGGTATTCCAAAGCATGGCTGGTCATGCATCGTTTTACACGCCAGGAACAGTATTCGGGGGTGCTCAAACGATGATGCCTAACCCCATGTATGGTGTCACGGGCATGCTACCAGGGTTTCAAAGCACTCAGGGCCAGTTTGGGATGCCACAGGCAAATTTTGGTATGGCTAGAATTACAAATCAGCAGCCAAATATGGAAATTCTAGGTCAACTTAACTGCGGTCAGGGAACACAAATGAACCCTAACAGTGTTCCCATGTTTCAGTCACTTCCATATGACAATTTAATGCCGCTGGAGAGGCAAACTCTGTACAAAGAAGGTGGCAAAGGTGTGACATTCACGACCTTTACAGGGTTTGATGACAGGAAGAAGACTCTCTCATTCCTCCAACAGTTTGACAAGGCCTATGCCGGGGGAAACTTTACAGAGGCTTCAAAGGTCCGCAAGGCAGCCACTTTCTTGACAGGGAATACGGGACAATGGTGGACAACTTTATTGCTGCAAGGGCAAGCTCCGTCCACATGGATTTACTTCAAGCAGATTTTTGCAGCAGCATGGTTATCTGATGACTTTGAAGCAGATGTCATAACAGAATGGCACCAGCTTAATGCTGCCACTTGCAAGAATCTGGATGACTACAATCGGAAGTTTTGGAAAGCTCTACTTCTAGTAACTTCCTATAGGTTTGTGCCTTTGACAGAACAGATTGAAAAATACTATTGTGGCCTACCCAAAGGATTGAGAAAGTACTGCACGAAGACCAAAGTCACTACTTTGACGCAGCTCATCGAGGTAGCAAACACTGGCAATGGTTTGCTCAAGGGAGAAGATTGTGAATTTAATACTGGCGTCAAGGAAGGATCAGCCAAGAAAAATACAGCGAAGAAGTATGTTTCCAAGGAGGTTCCTAAAGTGACTCAGGAGCCCGCCAACGCAGGGAAAGACAAAGCTACGGCTGAATTAGAAAAGGGACCAGCGAAGAAATGGAAAAGACGTTTTCCTCGCAAATTGAAAGAGCAAAAGAAGGTCCTGAGGTCAAAAAACAAATGCTTCATCTGTGAGCAGCCTGGCCACATTGCTTACAATTGTCCTACAAAGAAAAGGCCAGCTGATTCTCAAGACAAGGAGGACAAGAAAGGAAAGAAGCCCATGGCTGGTCTAGTGCCAGATATGGTGGGCGACAAGCCAAATTCAGATGCAAGTGAGCTTTGCAGAGCATGGGGAAAGGTCAGGGATCAAACAGTCCTTATCTTCTTTGATCCAGGTGCCAAAGCCAACTTCATTTCCCCAGAACTGGCTTCAAAGTTGGGAATCAGACCTGAAGAGATGGGATATATAGCAAAGGCAGGTTTGGCATGTCCTGGCCATACAGAGGCTGTGACACCCATCATTGGAAAGTTGCACCTACATATCCAGTCCTATGTAGATGCTCAAGAATTTTACATCATGCCACTGGACGGATGTGATGTGTTGTTAGGTACTCCTTGGTTGTTTCGTGTACAGGGAATCATGGATGCCTACAACAAAAAGATCACTGTACAGAGCAAGGGAAAGACTCACATTCTGGATGTAAAGCTTAAAGGGGAGTCTATTTCCACTGTATCATCTTCTGCTATTACTTCTGTAATGAAAAAGCATCTTTCTGCGTACTTGGTTTTTGCACGTGAAGTGTCAGATTGTGATAAATCAAATTTATCTGTGCTAGATAAAGAAAGGTCAATGTTTTTACAACAGTATAGTGACTGTTTTTCCGATTCATTACCGTCTCAATTACCGCCAGAGAGACCCGAGGACCATGCGATAGATTTGGTGCCAGGCAGTAGCCCACCAAATAAGCCTCCGTACAGGGTTAGTGCGGCTCAGCGGAAAGAGATAATGGGCCAAGTACAGGAGCTGTTAGAAAAGGGGCTGATTCAACCTAGTTCATCCACATTCTGTTCTCCAGTGTTGTTGGTGCAGAAAAAAAAGGATGGCTCATGGAGTATGTGCATCGACTACCGTGCACTGAACAAGAATACCATCAAGAATAGGTTCCCTATACCTAGAATTGATGATATTCTGGACAAATTAGAAGGAGCGGCTATGTTTAGCAGGATAGATCTAAAGAGTGGGTACCATCAGATCCGCATTAGATCAAAGGATGTGCACAAGACTGCTTGTAGAACAACGTTTGGCCTTTACGAATTTTTAGTGATGCTCTTTGGTCTCACAAATGCTCCTGCTACGTTCAATAGGATGATGGACAGAATTTTCCGTCCACACCAGCAGTTTGTTGGTACGTTCTTTGATGACATGATAGTCTACTCAAAGAATGAAGAGGAGCATAGGCATCACTTGGCCATTGTGTTCAAAGAGCTACGCAGTCATAGGTTGCTCATCAATGCAAAGAAAAGTGAGTTTTTTCTGGAAGAGATTCACTTTCTGGGACACATTGTCTCAAAGGATGGTGTCAGAATGGATCCTGCAAAAGTTGAAGCGATCAAGTCATGGCCAGATTTGAAGACGGTGCACGATGTCCGAAGTTTCTTGGGACTATGCTCCTATTACAGAAGGTTTATCCGAAATTTCGTTGAGATTGCTTCACCTTTACATGCTCTTCAAAAGAAGGCAGTCACCTTTAGATGGACACAGAAAGAGATTTCAGCTTTTAATCTCTTAAAGGAAAAGATGACTTCAGATCCAATCATTGTGTTGCCAGATCTTAGGAAGTCATTTGTGGTCCAGTGTGACGCCTGTGGTAGTAGCATTGGTACAGTGCTAATGCAAGATGGCAGGGTAGTAGCCTATAAGAGTAGAATCTTGCAAGGGCCAGAAAAGACTATGCAAGCCTATGAAAAAGAACTGCAGGCCGTGATTCGTGCGCTCTTAAGTTGGAAACACTACCTGCTAGGTGCAGACTTTGTTGTCCAAACGGACCATCAGACCTTGCGATACTTCTTGGCACAGGCAAAGTTATCTGAGAAGCATATGCGATGGGCTTCTTGTCCATGTTCCACTTTCACATTGTGCATGTGGAAGGCAAGAAGAATGTTGTGGCAGATGCCTTGTCAAGGAAGCCACAAATTTCAGCTGTGTCAATTCCTTATCATCATGAACTTGATGATATGAGGGAACAGTATGCAAATGATGAAGATTTTGCAAGGGTCTTCGAGCAGCTAATGGATGGACAACGTCATGAACACTATCTTCTCAAGGATGGGTTCATGATGATGCATGGCAGATTGTGTGTCACAAAGCCATTGCGATGCAAAGTTATGGAAGAGAGTCATGTCCCACCGTATGCAGGACATCGTGGTATCGATGCTACAGATAAAGCGGTTGAGACATTCTTCTACTAGCCTACATTGAGAAGAGATGTGGATGCCTTTGTGCGAGAATGCCTAATTTGCAAGAAGGTCAAGTTTGACAGGCAAAAGGCACCAGGGTTATTGCAACCACTACCTATTCCAGATAAACCATGGGAAAGTATTGCTATGGATTTTATCTTTGATCTTCCGAGAACGCAGACAGGAAACGATGGTATTTGGACCATCATTTGCAGATTTAGCAAGCAGGCTCATTTTATTATTCCTGTCAGGCAAAAGATAAAGCCAGATCAGATGGCACGCTTGTTTATGAGCAATATTTTCAAGTATCATGGCATGCCACAGTCGATTGTTAGCGATCGTGATCCACGCATGACAAGTTTGTTCTGGAGAGGCTTGTTTGAGAATATGGGCACAACGCTCAAATTCTCTTCGTCATTTCATCCTCAAATAGATGGGCAGTCAGAAGAGGAAAATTCTACTATCCTAGATATGCTAAAGTGCTATGTGTCAGAGCATAAAGGAAAGTGGGAGCAGTATTTGCCCTTGGTGGAGTATGCATACAATAATACAGTACATTCATCAACTGGCAAGGCACCTTTTGAGATAGTTGAAGGTGGCAAGAAAGTTCCTCCCATACTGCATACAAAGGACAAGATATTTGAAGCAGATAAGTATGTTCAGGACATGGATGAAATGTACAAGAAGGTCAAAGTGGCCTTAGAAAAGACTCAGGCAAAGCAAAAGAAAGCAACTGATCGTCACCGTCGTGAAGTGGTATATTCACTTGGTAATTGTGTGCTTTTACTCTTTAAAAAGGCAAGGTTAAAGAAGATGAAGGGCAAGGAAAGACTGTTTCCAAAGCTTAGCATGCGTTACTATGGGCCTTTTCAAGTGTGCGACATAATCAGTGATGTTGCATATAGGCTGAAATTGCCTCACAGTTGGAAGATTCACAATGCGTTTCATGTGAGTCTTCTCAGACCCTATGTGGGTGATGTGCCAGAAGATATGCCAGCTGAAGATCATCTGGAAGTCGAGGAACTTGACGAGATCTTGGTCCCAGAACATATTTTGGCACATAAACAAAGAAAAGTGAAAGGCAAGGTTGCTAGGCGTTACTTGGTAAAGTTCAGAAACTATCCACCAATGGATGCTAAGTGGATGGAAGAAGGTGAACTTGCAGAGTCACCAACTATGTTATCACTTTACCTTGAAGCCTTCGATTTGCAACCTACCTTGACCCCTTGAGTTTCAAAGCTACATGGATTGTCAATGTGACAATGGCTTCTGAAACAAATGATGTACATGGTATTTAAAGTGAGCTCAAATCAAATACATGTTACATGAATGTTAGAGCTGTACAGATTGTCAGTTTGGCAATTGCTCTTATGGAATGTCTAAAACTTTGGTTAGTGCTATAGAAGTGAGTATTTCTTGTCAGTTTGTCAAGGATACAATAATTGCTTCTATTAAAGGGTACATGTGTAACTACATTCTTAAACTGTCGGTTTGGGTATGCTCGAAAGTGTTACTGGGCCCAACGTGTACTACAAGACAGTGGCAAAATGTGTGCCTACCATTTTGTCATCGGAAAGTTAGTGACTCAAAGCAATGGCAGAGTGCGAAGCTACCACTATGTCATTGGGACAGGGTTCACACGCAGGCAATACATGTGTTGAGGAGGTATTGAATACACCAGGGTTGACAATGAGCATGTATGTGTCGTACATATGTCGACAGGTGTTGAATACATCAGTGTTGACTGTGAGCATGTATGACATAGATGCAAACGAGGACGTTTGAGATTTCAAGAGGGAGGTATGTCACCAGCGTGTGACTACTATCTATCCTTTTTGTTGATTTCTTTCTTATTAATTATTTACTTTCACTTTTTGGAAACACCCCTCGGGAAATCTAACTGCCCTGCATTGCATAGCTAGTGTGGAACTGTCCAGAGGGAGTCCAGGCCTGAGGGCAAGAGAGCACTAACGTTGGACAAGGACTATGGTTAGCCAAAGTGGGGTCATTGACTAGCCAAAGTGGAATCCTTTGCTACAGAGGCTACATTTCAGTTCTGGGTGTGGCTACAGTGTACAAAGGGGGTCAGATGACCTAGAAAGATACAATGGAAGCATCTCCTAAAATTTAGGGAATTGCTATTTTGGGACCTGAAAATGTGCTTGCGTCATTACCTCCGGAATGACAAGGGAAACATTTTCTTACTTTGCCGTGAAGTCAATTGGGCAACCGGTTGGGAGATTTTTAGGCGGCAACCCCGAAACGGGAAATAGGCTGTAAATGTGCCAAATGGCACATTTCTGTGCACTTTCCTCATGCATGAGGAAGTGGCGCTGAATTTGAAGGGAGGAGGGGCTCATTTGCAGATTTTGTCACAAGTTAAGAGCTATGGAGTGCTTCCTGTCCCTCCTATGTACAGTGCGGTGCCAGGAGTGATGCCCTGCACGCTACGCAGTGCCCTCTCTCTCCCCTATGGCAGTATGTTATGCCCCTCTAGTGGGCTTTTCAATTGACCAATGTACAGTTGTGTGGGTTCATGCGCGATTGCCGAGGCAAGAGCCTCTTGCACAGGTACTAGATTAGCTAGCGGCTAATCCCCCGCAAGCACAAGTGAATTCGGAGAGGTTTCACGCCAGAAATCTCGTCCGATTCAAAGGGCAAGTAGCCCTACAGTTGCGGGAGCTCGAGGACTTGCTACGGATGCGACCGGCACGCGAAACGAAGCCCGAAACAGTAAATTACAGCCTGCTGTGTATTTTTGCAGGTTTAGGGTTTTGGCCCTAAACGGACCCTAATACCCCCAGGAGGTTCGGGGACGCGAGGGGACCGCTGTACAGATGACTGGCGCATTTTCGGGGCTGAAACAGAGAATTCAGCGTGCTGCAGATTCTCGCCAGGTTTTGCAAAGTGCCCGTATGCATCGGGAAAGTCATTCAATGCGTGGGAATACTGACTGTGAAGGGTCCTAGTACAGTTATGTTGCCGAAATCGGGCCGGAACAATTGAAATTCAGCCAAGCTTGTGCGGGGCAGCTTGTAGGGAACCACAGCGTTTATTCCCTCTTTTAAACAATAAAGAAATACCAAAAGGGGCGCCTAAGTTAGGGGCCAATCTGGTGTCGGTCTACTCATACAGGTGCAATCTAGCAGCCTGTATCCCTCTCCCCTTTGTTGTGTCTTGAAAGTACAGGTAAAGTGGGCGCGACGAATTAAATGGGTGAAAGTAAATAAGGTTTAAGTCTAAAGTCTACCGCCCTTTTTGAAGTAATAGGCCGGTTTCAGTATCAGAGCTATTGGTTTTTTTTTTCTTGCTTAAGAAGAGAGGTCCTTAAGTTGTCCATGAAAGATTGGGCATGTTTATTGTAATAGGGTAAGTGGGAGCCTCTCGGGGCTTGTCTTTGGCTTTATCATTATTGAGCTACGAGCAAGCTCAATAGGAACCATAATCAACCAAGCAATGTTAGACCATCTCCACTACTCTTTGCAATCAACAGTGTCTAAACCATGGGTGTGGCTGCTTGAGAACTGATTTTCAAAGGTAAAGAAGAGTAGCGACTAAGGTTTTTGAGGGTAGCAAAGCACAAAGTAATCTATACATAAGTCTAATTAACATGGCTGACAATAACCAAGAGAGTAGAATGAACATTGATAACTTTGATTTTGCACGTGAAAGCGCTAATGATGATGCCCCCATGTTTGTCAATTATCTTGTTACTAGGTTGCAGCAAGCTATGGGCAGCCCTGCTTTGCAAGTCGAAGTTACTCAAGAACTTTGCTCTTATGGAATTTCCCTTCCTCTCCAAGAGGAGAGAGAGCTTAGGAGGCCTCTTGATGAGACCCCCAAAAGAAGACTCTCTCCCATACGAGAGGAGGAATCCAAAGAACAAGAAAGTAATGAATCTCTAAGTTCCTCTGAAGATGTGGCTCCACGAAGACGACGGTCTAGACAATCGCCAACTCCTCCCAAGAGGAAATGGTCAACCCACAGTCCTCCTCGTCACTCCGCAAGGGAAGAGACGAAACAAAGGAAGAAAAGGGCAACAAAGAGGTCACCCTCTTTGTAACAAACTTGGACACTCCAAGTCAAGATTCTACCGCGACACAGCAGAGATTCACTTCAAAACAGTTCACAATTCACACTCGATTCAACACGGCCCGCCGGAGTTCCATGCCTTAGAGATATTGGCCCCAACGACTTGCGCCCCTTTTGGTATTTCTTTTTGTATTAATCTGTGTTCAAAGTACAAAAGAGTGGGAGGGTGCTCACTCTCAGACTCTACGTCTAGATGCTCTGAGAAGTGAGGCCATGCCCACTTATTTATTGGTTACAAGGGATGCCCAAAAGCAGAGTCCCAAAAGCTTCTCAACACAAAAACAGTAAGTTCCAAAAGCAATTGGTCGTCAAAATCTGCAAAAAGCTGTCAACGCAATTTCCGGTAGTTCCGTACGGCAGTCAGCGCGTTTTGCGGAGATCCGTACAACCAGCGTGATCTGTAGAAATCCGTACGCCAGCCACGTCAACAGTTGCTTTATTTTAATTTCTTGCGTCCCCGGGGTCCCCAAGTCATTTGGCCATAAGTTGGGACAACTTATAGGGAAAAAAACCTATCTCATGCTCAACTTTGGAAAAAACCGCTCCTTTCCCTTTTTCTTTCTCAAGCATGCCTTCTCAAAACGTAAGAGCACCCAATCGTCCTCCTTTAATTTCAAATCGCAACGGTGTCGATCTACTACCTTTTTGTGTCTTTCCTAAGATTTCTCTAAAGCCTCCCGGACCTTGGGAAAAGCAGTGTCCAAGTCCCTCGTATCTTTCATGCTTAAGAAGGGTGGAACCTTCGGAGCACCTTCAATAATCTCAAATGGCGCCTTCCCCGTCGAAGGCAAATTCCACCAAAGGTAAAAACCTTTCCCATTGAGTCTTCTAATCCGAGATGTAAGACTTCAATAAATCCAGTAGGACTGAATTTGCAATCTCAGATTGCCCATCTGTCTGCGGGTGGATAGATGACGAGAACTGCAACTGTGTGCCAATGTTCTCCCAAATAGCCTTCCAAAACAAACTCGTGAATTGGGGATCTCTGTCAAAGACAATTGTCTCTGACATGCCATGTAATCTGAATATCTGGGCAATGAACGGTCTCGCTAAATGATCCGGCTTGACTGTTTTCTTCATTAGAATGAAATGAGCTTACTTGCTAAATCTATCAATAACAATCCAGATACCATCGTGCCCACTTTGTGTCTTCGGGAGATCAAAAATGAAATCCAGAGCAATACTTTCCCAGGGGTGGGTGGGAATGGGTAAAGGCTGTAACAATCCTTGTGCTTCATGCCTGTCAAACTTGACCTTCTAGCATACCAAGCAACTGTGTACAAAATCGTCCACTTCCTTCTTGAGTATTGGCCAAAAGAAGTATCTCTCCACACCTTTCAAGGTGGTATCAATGCCGCGGTGATCCGTAAATGGTGGACAGTGGCATTCGGTTAGAACCTTTTCCCTCAACGACTGTGTAACGCACAACATCGTTTTCTTCATCAAGTAGCCATCCCGAATGGAATATCCTGCTACTACCTCCCCATTCTGTATTCGACTCACTACATCTGAATAATCTGGATCTATGGCATACTGATCGACCATATCCTCAAAGCTTCTATGATGTATCGCGGAAATAGCTAAGACCAACGGCTTCCGAGACAAAGCATTTGCCACCAAGTTCTTTTGTCCCTGCACATGGACAATCTGAAAGTGAAACTGTGACAAGATGTTCGCCCACAGCATCTGCTTTTTCAATAGCTGCTTCTGTGACAAGAAGTAGCGTAAACTCTGATGATCTGTGAAGACCATAAAATCGGCTCTGAGTAGGTAATGTCGCCACTAAGTAAGAGCATGGATAACTGCCAAAAGCTCTTTCTCATATATCTGTGCTGTCATTTACGGCCTTGAAAACAATCGGCTCTCATAGGCAATGACATGGCCTTCTTGCATTAAGACCGCACCCAAACTACGACCACAAGCATCACAATATACTTCGAATGACTTCTGCAAATCCGGCAAAGTCAAAACTGGTCCTGTAGTCAATTTCTCTTTAATTGTCAGAAAGGCAATCACCTCTGTGGGCCCCCACGAGAAAGAGACTCCTTTCTGTGTCAAGATATGCAAAGGCAAAGCAACCTCTGCAAACTTTCTAATGAACCGCCGGTAGTAAGAACATAAGCCCAAGAAGCTTCTAACTTCATGGACATTCTTCAAATCGGGCCAATCACATATAGTCTCAATCTTGGCTGGGTCCATCTGCACTCCTGCTGCTGAGACGATGTGTCCCAAAAAGTGTAGCTCTGATAACACTTTTCTTTGCATTGATCACCAACTTGCGATCTCGCAATGCCTGAAAGACCTGTAGCAGATGTTCTCTATGTTCCGCCTCATCCTTGGAGAAGACAATAATGTCATCAAAGAAAGTGCCAACAAAAGATCTCTACCCTCTGAAAATCCTGTCCATCATTCGGTTAAAGGTCAATGGAGCATTGGTAAGGCCAAAAGGCATCACCAAAAATTCAAATAAACCAAAGATCGTCCGAAAAGCTGTCTTGTAGACATCTCCCGGTGCGATTCGGATCTGATGATATCCGCTCTTCAAATCAATCCTGCTCAAACAAGAGAATCCCTGTAGTCGGTCAAGAATATCATCGGTCCTCGGAATCGGGAATCTGTTCTTGATGGTGATTTTATTGAGAGCTCTATAATCAATGCACATTCTCCAAGATCCGTCCTTTTTCAAAACCAACAACAGCGGAGAGCAGTAAGGTGAAGTACTCGGCTGGATAAGATCCTTTTCCAAGAGGCCTTTTACATTCTGGGCTCGGCTCACACGGTAAGGTGCCCGGTTCGGTGGTGTGCTTCCAGGTATTAGATCAATGGTATGATCCTCAGGACGAGCTGGTGGCAACTCGCTTGGCAGGCACTCAGAAAAGCAATCGGCATGAGTGTGGATAAAATCTTGGCGTTCTTTATCAAATTCAGACATATTTGTCCTGTGTTCATAATTCAACTCTTTCAAAAAGATCGAGTAAACAAACAGATTGGATTTCATTAATTTCGAAACGGCTGAAGCCGATACAATAGGGGCAGACTCGCCCTTCAATTTCACATCAAGTACAATGTTTCGGCCCTTTTTAGTAGTTAATCTCGCTTTCTTCGCCCGATAATCGACCACAGCGTTGTTCTTATGGTACCAAAGGACTCCTAGGAGGACATCACAACAATCCAAGGGCATTATATAGAAGTCCTCGTGCCACAAATACCCCTGACAATGCAACCGAAGTTTGCCAATGACAGGTGTAATGGCCACGTCCTTGCCGGGTGCCGCTAGAACTGCCTCTGCTTGTGGTCCCATCCCATCGAGTGTAATCTCGAGCCGTGCCGCCAATTCAGGTGAAATGAAGTTGGCCTTGGCTCCTCCATCAAAGAAAATCAGGGCTTCTTGATCTTTCACTTTGCCCGAAGCTCGGCAAAGTTCTGTACTTTCATCAATCGTGCTTGGGTCAGTACCTATGCAATCTCGAACCAGTCCTGCTTTCATCTTGCCTTTTCGTCCACGTTCCTCAGCTGCTTTCGAACTCTCTGGCCTTTCTTCATTATGTTCTTGCTGTGCCTTTGTAGGGCACTTCGCGGACATGTGTCCATGTTCTCCGCATCCAAAACACTTCCCCTCTTTGATGTAGTTGGCCCTCTCTCGAAGAGTGAGCCGGGGTCGTGAATCCTTATCTTTCTTTTCTTGGGGCTCTTTTTCTTTCTATTTTCATTATTAGAAGTCTGTTCAGTTCTCTGAGTCAAGATCTCATATGTGAGGTAAGTCAAATTGCCTGAATGTATAACAAAACCCCATTTCGCATGACCCATCAATTCCTGAATAGAATCTGACTTTTGTTCTAAGCAGTGATCTCAGATCTCTATAGGAAGTCTGCACCAAAACCGCTCAATCTGTTCTTTAAACAAGATCTTCTTAAATGAAGAAGCTGGTAGAAAAGAGCTCCAAAATCTCTCGCAGTACGCCTCCAGAGAATCTCTCTTGGTCATCCGAAGATGATTCCAAGAAGTTCGTATATCTCGTTCGTACTCCCGAGTCAGCCTCGAAGAAATAAAAAGCCTTTTGAATTTCAACCATTTAACTGGCGCTTCCTTGTTCAGTAGAAGGGTGGACCACCATGTTCGAACATTTCCCTTGAAGAAAGAGGTAGCCCTCCGAATCTTGGAGTCCTCTGAGTAATGCCCTCCAGAGAAAACTATGTCAAACTGTTGTATGAAGCCAAAGCCCTCGAAGCATCTCCGAATCCAGAAAAAGTGTCAAACTTAATTGACTGTCCGCCTTCTTTGAATTGTCTAACTTTCTTGCTTTTATCTTCAAGGAGGTCATACTGGTTGGCTTTATAGAAATGCTTCTTCTTTGCGTAAAATCTGTGATTGTCGAAGTCCGAACTATCTGAGGATGAGTCCTCTGTAGAACTGTAAGAAACTGGGCGAAACTTAGGCTTCTTTGCCTTTTTCTTGCCCTTTCGGAAGCTTTGCTTTTTGCTTCGCTTTTTTCCTTTCCGGTCTTCTTCGCTCTAGTTAAAAGAGCTAGAAGAAATGTCAGAAGAAGAAGAAGAATAAGAAGAACTGGATACTCCTTTAAATCGCTAAAGAAGTTCAAAGACGGAGGAAAGAGTGTCTCTTTTCTCACCTATGATGGCACCTTTGGTGCTATCGACAAAGTATTGGCCTTCATCCAGCAATTTGATGTGGCCTTTGGAGACGAGGGCTTCACGGAGTCCTCCAAGCTACCTCATGTAGCTATGCACTTCTAGAAATCGGCTCGTCAATGGTGGACTAGCCTTCGTGGCAACGGCGAAGCCCCAAAGACATGGAAAACTCTACAAGTTTCCATCATGAAGCAATTCCTTGCAAGCGATGCAAAGGACAAAGTGCTTACCGAATGGCGGAGTTTGAAGCTTCTCTCCCATGAGTCTATCCACAAATACGTGGACAAGTTTCGGGATTTACATCTCAAGGCTACTGTCTTTTAAAAGATAGACTTCGCCGAGCAAAAGCAACAATTCTGTGCGGGATTACCTGAAGAGATGGCCGAATACGTCAACTCTCAACGGCCTGGCTCTATCACCGCAGTAATCCACCACACTATGGTTGCTTCACGCATCAGTTTTCAACAAGGGGCTAGAAGGAATGTCAATCCCATGGAAAGCAAAGACAAAAGTGATGCAAAGAAGAAAACCAATGCCCAAAAATTTTCCCAAGGCAATTTTAACAACAATAGATCCAAGGTGAAGGGAGTTTACAAAGGTAAAAACAAGCTCTCTCCTAAAGAGCTTGAAGCTTTTTGCAAGGACCACAAATGTTTTAAATGTGGGGAGCAAGGACACGGATATCGTTCTTGCCCCAAGAGAAATGCCCGTGATGAGACTCCTAGAGCTTCCACTATCGAAGCTCCAAAAGAGGATGATCATTGCCTCTTTCCTATGCTTGGGGAAAGGTAAGGGAACATGATGCCTTTATCTTGTTTGACCCTGGCTCTACTCACAACTTCATATCAACGGAGTTGGCCACCAAGTTGGGCATTCAAGCTTTCGAGATGGAAGATACTGTAACTGCCGACACCGCTTTCAAGGGACAGCAAGCCTCCGTTACTCCCTTGATTGGGAAGTTGAGGCTTCATGTCCAAATCTATGTCGACAAAGAAGACTTTTCAATCTCTCCTCTCCAACATGAGGATGCTATCCTAGGGGCAACATGGTTCAACGCATGGCTGTCAACATGAAGTTCCTTGAAAGAAGAATCTACTTCATCTACAAGGGAAAGAGCATGTATATAGATGCTAGTGAGTCTGGTCATACTATACAACTTGTAAATCCTCCTGCTTTTTGTAAATCAATAAAGAGCTCAGTTTCTGCGTACATGATTTTTGTCAAAGAGTCCCTAAAAGATCCTAATGTTTCATCAAATGTAATTGGTAGGAATCAAGAAGAGTTAGACTTGTCTAATTTTCTAAAAGGATTCCAAGATGTGTTCATCGATGATATCCCTATGGACTGACCTCCAAAACGAGGGAATGATGACCATCGAATTGAGCTTCTACCAGGAAGCTCACCGCATAACAAACCTCCCTATCAAGTTTCCCAAGCTCAACAAGAGGAGATCATGAGGCAAGTACAAGAATTGGTGGACAAAGAGATGGTGAGGCCAAGCTCCTCTCCTTCTTGTTCTCCGGTCCTTTTAGTGCAAAAGAAAGATGGTACATACCTCATGTGTGTGAACTATAAACCATATCACTATCAAAAACAGATTTTCTGTGCCTCACGTAGAAGATCTGTTTGATAAGCTACAAGGCTCTACCTACTTCAATAGGATTGACCTTAAAAGTGGCTATCACCAAATAAGGATAGTGGATGAAGATATCCTAAAGACCCCGTTTCGTACAACGTTTGGCCTTTATGAATATCTAGTTATGCCTTTTGGCTTGACTAATGCACCAGCCACGTTAATCGTTTAATGGAGAAAATCTTTAGATCCTACCGCAAATTCACTGGAGTGTTCTTTGATGATATCATCATCTACTCCAAGTCCTTGGAGGAACACAAGCAACATCTCCAAGTGATGTTTCAAGCATGGAGGGAGAACAAGCTTTTCCTCGATCAAAAGAAAAGCGAATTTTTCCTTCAAGAGATTCAATACTTAGGTCATATTATCTCTCAAGATGGTATTCGTATGGATCCATCAAAGTTGGAGGTAATAAAAGCATGGCCTAATCCAATGAATCTACATGAGCTAAGAAGCTTTATTGGTATGTGTACATACTATAGACGCTTTATAGCAAAATTCTCACAAATAGCAGGACCATTGCATGACTTAACAAAGAAGAACGTTAAGTACTCATGGACTGCTAAGGAGCAAAATGCTTTTGACAAGCTCAAAGCGAAGCTTACCTCCCAACCAGTCCTTATGCTTCCGGATCTCTCAAATCCATTTGAGGTCCAATGTGATGCTTGTGGTGATTGTCTTGGAGCAGTCTTGCTTCAAGGACATGTCATAGCATATGAGAGCCGAAGGCTCAATACGGATGAACGGGTCTTGGGCATTTATGAGAAAGAGCTTTTAGTTGTTCTACATGCCCTAAACACATGGAAGCATTATCTAATGGAGACTCCATTTGTTTTACGAACATACCACCAAAGTCTCAAGTACTTCATGATGCAAACCAAGCTTTCCGACAAACAAATGAGGTGGGCAAATTTTCTTTCCCAATTTTATTTTCATATTGCTTACATTGCTAGTAAGCACAATCAAGTGGCCGATGCACTTTCACGACGACCAAAAGTGAATGCGGTGTCTATAGCAACTCACAATGATCTATCTTCTATGATAGATGTGTAGTGCGGATAGTGTGTCGTGCTCTCTACAGTGGGTGCTCCTCGGTGCAATGTGCGTGACAATCTCACTCAAAACAGACTAAAAAACAAAAGAACAAATAGACAACAACTGAGCTCACAGAGACACAACAGCAGACCACAACATATGACTCGACTATCTCAAAGAACTGATACAGACTCTGGCGTGGCAGCACACTCAGCTCCAGCCCAGGACTCACAGGTACAATGGGGTGTCGAGGCTCACAATGTGCAGGGATGGTGAAGATGTGTTGTGTGTATAGACTCACTCCCCCAAACGACGACGCTGGACCATATATGAAGAAGATAATCCGATGACTCAACAACTACTACTCATGTCCTACCATAAAGAGCCACCAACGGCTCATAAATGTCAGCCATCTAAGTCTATCTCAAGACTGAGTGGTGATGGTGACCTAGCTACGATGTCCAATAGAACCACCGTCGTATCCCTGCCACATGTCGCTGCCCAACCCAGAGAGTCCGTCCAATGTGAACCGAACCAAACCAACTGTACTAACTGTGTGTCCTGTGAAAGTGACACTGTAGCCTGCTACAGGTTGCCCGCCACAAAACCGCTCACTGTCTCGGTGAGAGGAAATACTGAAAAAACTATGAAAGAAAACCACCAGGTACCGCATCTGTACGTCTTTCTTGAAGCAGGTGCTAGACCCAACCATGACTTACATGCCTCAAAAGTGGAGTTAAAACACTGCACTACTTGCAAACACCTTAAGCCTTTGAATAGGCAGGAACCCAGTATGATTGCATAGTCCAAGAATCCCAATTGGCAAAACAGAATGAGGCTCCACAACAAAGAGATATACTTGGTTGGATCCAACGCATCTTTATCCTCCATAACCCTAGTGAGAGAAAAATGACCTGGTCCATGCTTGCAGATGAAGTTGCTCGAAAATAGAGATGACCAGAAGCTCGAGTAATACCGCAACTAAGGTTAAGTGCCATCGTGATGGCAGAACAAAAAGCATTTACAGCAATGGAATGGCAACCAGGTGAATGTTTGAAAGCCACACGGAAACAACTAAAAGGCTCTTCATCTTGCTCGTCTGCTGTGAAACACCACAAGACCTGCTTCAAAAACTACAAAGCTAGCAAAAACTCCAAAGCTAGCAGCCCTAGCAGAGCAGAGTGGAAAGGGTGGGTAGGGGGGTTGAGGGCTCGATAGGGGCGATGGGGGGCTAGATAGGGGGTTGGTAGGGGCGAGGCATAGGTAGGGGGTGGGTAGGGGGGCGAGCCATAGGTAGGGGGTGTGTAGGGGACGAGGGCGTAGATAGGGGGTCTAGGGGTGGGTAGGGGGGACGAGGGGTGGATAGGGGGTCTAGGGATGGGTAGGGGGCGAGGGGTGGGTAAATAGTGGGTCTAGGGGTGGGTAGGGGGACGAGAGGTGGGTAGGGGCAAGTGGTGGTAGATAGTGGGTCTAGGGGTGGGTAGGGGGTCTAGGGGTGGGTAGGGGCGAGGGGTGGGTAGATAGCAGGAGCAGTGGAGGGAGAGGGGCGAGGACAGGATAGGGGGTGAGGGTGAGTGGACAGAGGGCGAGTGAGTGTGAGGGGGGGGGTAGGGTCGAGGGGATAGGAGACAGCAAACTCTCATCTTCAATGCAAAGTATAGCTAGAAGAGAGGGGATAGGAGACAACAAACATTCATCTTCAATGCAAGGTATAGCTAGGAGAGCTCGTGTTCCACTGTAGATGAATTCCGTGGTCCACTGGCTGAAAGAGGAGATGCTACAGAGCGCAGTAGCTGATGGAGAGCATGAGGAGGTATCATGAGCAAAACAATTATCATGAGCAGGGAATTCATAAAACTTCAAAGCAATATCCTTTTGGTTGTATCCCGTCTTGTGGAAGCTAGACACAGAGGAGAGCTTTGTTCTGGTCGGAAAAGCAAGCACAAGGGCTGATGGGGCTGATGGTGAAGGGGGGTGAACTCTTGTAGAGGAAATATCTTTCTGCTTCTATGATTCTTCATAGGCTCACCAAATTCAAAGGCTTCCACCAAGGGCGCATCAGGAGTATTCTCTCTAGGCAAGGAGTGAATAGAGACTCCATAACAGGGCATAGATTTGGTAGCTTCCAACCACTCCAACAGATCTTCGTCTGACCCTTCAGGTGTTGTAGGCTGTTCTTGTTCAGGGTTAGTTTCCATTGACAAAGAAACTTGCTGCCCCACGGGATCCATACCTCCTCCTAAGAGAATGGGTTGCATTGGGGAGCCAGAAGTATGTATCCACATTGCATCGTTTCCCCACTCGTGAAGTGCTTTAGTGTGTCGCAGCCATGGTCTTCCAATGAGCAAGGGAAATCCACCCTCCACCTCGGGAAGACGAACCACAACAAAATCCAAGTTAAAAGTAAAGTCTTGTACCTGCAGAGGCACATTGTCCACTATGCCTACTGGGTAGACTATCCGTTGGTCAGCCAATGTAATTGTGAAGGGAGCAGGGCGAGTAGGCTGTAGACCTAGAACTAACATAGTGAACTCGGGCATCAGGTTGATTCCAGATCCACCATCCACTATCACTCCTGAGAATGTGGAACCGGATGGAGGAATGGGTGATGTCGTATGTGGAGGTATGGGTGATGAGGTTGATGGACTTCTACTAGGTACCAAGGGTCGTCTTCTGTTGTAGTACTTCAGAGGACTCAGTAGAGCACTCTGACGCTCGACTGACCGCCTTGTATGTGTCATGCAACGACCACCAATCCAACCAAGCTTTGGGCAAGAAAACCTTGAACTGGCTGAAGACTGGTCTAGACTCTACTAGACCAGGCAAGTGACTAGACCTAGGGACGAGGAGGACTAGACCGGGGTCAAGGAGGACTAGACCAGGGACGAGGGCTGGTTGGACCAAGGGAGAGATGACTAGACCAGGGACAAGGGCGAGAGGAGAACAATGAAAGGCAAGGTAGGCGAAGCTAGATAGACCCAACTAGCTTCACGATTTGTACCTCACAGAGAGTGAGATTTCAGTTGAGGTCCCACCGTGATCGCCAAAATAAGAGCACATGTAGCGCGGATAGTGTGTCGTGCTCTCTACAGTGAGTGCTCCTCAGTGCAATGTGCGTGACAATCTCACTCAAAACAGACTGAAAACAAAGGAACAAATAGACAACAACTGAGCTCACTGAGACACAATAGCAGACCACAACATATGACTAGACTATCTCAAAGAACTGATACAGACTCTGGCGTGGTAGCACACTCAGCTCCAGCCCAGGATTCACAGGTATAATGGGGTGTCGAGGCTCACAATGTGCAGGGATGGTGAAGACGTGCTGTGTGTATAGACTCACTTCCCCAAACGACGACGATGGACCATATATGAAGAAGATAATCCGATGACCCAACAACTACTACTCATGTCCCACCATAAAGAGCTAGCAACGGCTCATAAATGTCAGCCATCTAAGTCTATCTCCAGAGTGAGTGGTTATGGTGACCTGGCCACGATGTCCAGTAGAACCACCGTCGTATCCCTGCAACGTGTCGTTGCCCAGCCCAGAGAGTCCGTCCAGTGTGAACAAGACCAAACCAACTGTACTAACTGTGTGTCCTGTGAAAGTGACACTGTAGCCTGCTATTGACCCTGACTTTAAAGACATAATGTCAACCCTTGCTTTGGGGAAGAAAGAGGAACAAATCACCTTGCACGATGGTTATCTTCTCCATGGAAATAGGCTACGTGTTACCCACTCCATTCGTGAGAAAGTCATGTATCAATCCCATGCTCCTCCCTATGCGGGACATAGAGGCATTCAACCTACAGAGTAGACGTACTTCTATTGGCCTACCATGAAAGTGGACATACATGAGTATGTTTCAAAATGTGTGGTATGCCAAGAGACTAAGTATGATAGCGGAAAGCAACCTGGATTACTTCAAGCATTGCCAATCCCTTATTCACCAAGGGAGAGTATATCCATGGATTTTATCTTTGGATTACCCGAGTCTATCCATGGGAATACGGGAATATGGACAATAGTCGATAGGTGTAGCAAGCAAGCACACTTTATTCCTGTCAAAAAGACTATTAAGGCACACCAAATGGAAACTCTCTTCATATCTCAGATTTTCAAACACCATGGATTACCAACATCCATTGTGTCAGATAGAGATTTTAGAATGACCAGTAATTTTTGGAAAGGTCTCTTTGAAACTCTAGAAACAAGATTGAATTTCTCTTCGGCCTATCACCCACAAACGGATGGCCAACGTGAGATAGCCAATCTTACGATACTCGGTCTACTCAAGACTTATGTTACCGAAGTAGATCAACGCTCACAATGGGAAAAGTACTTACCTCTTCTAGAGTATGCCTACAATAATACTGTACATACTTCTACAAGAAAAGCACATTTTGAGATCATTGAGGGAAGACCTAAAAGTCCCTTGCTACTCAAAGTACATGGAAAGATCTTCGCTGCCGATGATTATAGCAGTGACCTACAAGAATCTTTTCAAAAGATTAAGGAGGCTATATCCATCTCTCAACAAAGGCAAAAAGTTGTTGCTGACAAGCACAAAAGGGCCTTAACGTTCAAAGAAAATGAATAAGTCTTGCTCCTAAGGCTCGATTGAGACAAACCACGGGCAAAATCCTATGGGCCATCAAAAGTATTATGCTAAGCTAGTAGCAAATGATACTATGGTCCTTTACAAATTTTGAAGCCTATCAATAAGACGGCCTATCAACTGAAGTTGCCCAACCATTGGCTCATACACAATGCTTTTCATGTGAGCCTACTCAAGCCCTACAAAGGAGAGCCACCAAGTACCAATTATTAAAGACCCTCTCGAAGTTGAAGACCAAGAAGAGGTACAACCCGAAGCTATCCTTCGGCATGACGACAAGATACTACGACATGGTAAGATTATCCGACTGTATCTTATTAAGTTCAAAAATTATCCTTTTGAAGATGCTAGATGGATGCAAAGAATACAGCTTAAGGATAGTTTGAACCTTGTGAATACTTACAATGCTACATTAGAGTAAGCAAATGTATGTGTTTCTTTTAAATGATAAATGTTTTTGTCTTATAAGACTAATTCTCTTTCTATTGTAAATAAATTTAAGTAGTATGCATGCTTAAGAGTCATGTTTGTGATAGCGACGTCTCTCAAACACCGAGTAGAATTTGTCACTTTACTTGGGAGAATGAAATGAACTAAAGAACAGACATGCTTGTGGTAGCAATCTCTCAAGCACCAAATGGATTGGTCATCCATTTTGGAATGATGTCGTAAGGTAGAAAGAAATCCTCTACCCACTAAGAAACATTGACTAATGACTAAGGCTTTATCTTTTCTACCTCATAGTCGAGGACGACTATGATTTCAAGAAAGAGGTAATGTCATAAAAATCTAAAATCTAACCAACCAAAATGATTTTCTCATCTTAAACTGATCATTTAATGTGGGAGAATAAACGGGAACAAGGATTAGAATATAGACATGTGCTTACAAATCTATCTCAACATGGGGCAAATGGTTAAGGGCTCCAAATGAGAGATGGTTTGTCAAAGAGCAAGGTTACCTAATGGAGCTTAAAGACCTTAGGGTTAGCTTCATTGATGACCTCCAATAGTAAGTGTGAAAAGCCTTGGACCTTAGGTAAGCTAGGATTGTCCTTAAGGTGGGAACCCAGCCCAAGCTTGAGGTGCTTGACGTGCTTGATGACTGAGATTCTTAAGGTGCTTAAGTTGCTTGATGATTAAGATGCTTGCGGTGCTTGTCATGCTTGAGATGCTAGGATTGTACTTGAGGTGGGAACCCAACCCAAGCTTGAGGGGCTTCAGGGCCGAGCTTGTGGTGGGAACGAGGCCCAAGGTTGAGGGGCTTGAGATGTCACAAAAGTCAACAAAGATCCCTACAAGGAGGGGGGCGAGCCATGCAAGTAGGGGGCATGGTTGGAAGACCTCCCTCTCTCCCAAAGGACACCCCTTGCTCAAGAGGCAAGAAGGACACATGTCAAGCCCCTAGCTAGGTTTCCCTCAAGGAGTGTCCAAAGCCTATTGGTTGGCCTCCCAAGGGGTCCAATGATAATTTAGTTAATTTAATTAATTATCTATGCATTTATCAAGTCCTTTCTCTCAAAGGGGGAAGGGGGACACTTGTCTCAAGGCTACCCTTGTTGCTTGATATGCACCAAGCTTGCAATTGGCTAGGCTTGGAAAGGTCAATGAGCTTTCATCTTGAGCTAGAAGAGGGGATCGACCCAAGCAAGGAGGAGGCCTGCTTTACAGGATATACTCTCCCCCTCCCCACACACTCTCTTTCATTGTGTGAAGTGCAAAGTGCAAGATCTCCATCTCTTTCTTCCTATGAATGTTTCTTCTCCCTACTCTCATTCCTCGCTAGCTCTCTCCACCTTTGAAGGTGTTTGAGGCCTTAGGACTGAGGCTGTGGATGGTTAATGCTTTCACAAAGTCTATGTTATGCTCGTGATGCATGAAGCTTTCCATCTTCATTGCATCACCTAGGTCACAAGGAACACAAAGATTGTATTGTACCAAGTCTCTCTTGATGGGAGAATCTATAATAAAAAAACCTATTGGAGGGGGGACCGGCTCCACATAAATCCGGTCCTCAATTGTTGTCAAGTTCTCTAAACTCTCTCTCTTGCAAAAGTATTGTTCATGCCAAGTTAATTAAGTACTAGGATTATGTTGCTACCGTCAATTATTGTTCATGCCAAGTTAATTAAGTACTAGGATTATGTTGCTACCGTCAATTATGTTCACTCTCTATGTTCTCAAAGTAGTCTCACAAATATTCTCTCTTTCTCCTAATTCCGCTATCCTCAAAGTTCATAGGCCATTTCGGTTACAATATCATCATGAACTTTTTTGCCCAGATCAATGTTTTACCTAGAACCACATGCCTTCAAGATGCAATTGCAGGTGATTGCGTCTGGAGAGTTGTCCTCGCTTCGCAAAGCCTAGAGCTTGTTGGCCGTGCCAAATTGGGCAAACCCCACAGTCAATGTGCATTCCAAGAGACGGCCTCTTTATCAAGAGTCCTTGACTAACACGTTCCGACAGAAAGCTCTTGAAGGACCTTTTGTGCTTTTTGATATGCACCACAGTTGGCTTACAAATGGGGCGGGCATGACGCAGCGAATGGGACGGCCATGAAGGACGATGTGCAAAGAGAGAGAGAGAGAGAGAGAGAGAGAGAGAGAGAGAGAGAGAGAGAGAGAGAGAGAGTGATATGTATTACGTACACATTCATCCACAAAAACCTAGCATATGGAGTATGGACATATGAATATTTTTAAGAAAGTGTTATCTTAACTTTGTGTGGATCGGTTTGGGCACAATTTCAACAATTGGAGAGGGGAAGGGACCAAAGGATTGGACTCACTAGAGAGATTGAAGAAGAAAAAATTGCATCGAGGTGTGTCTACCTACCTACATAGTACAGCGATATGATTTGCTCTAGTTCTTGGATTGTCATGGTCATCACCAGATATCCCACATACCCTATATATAGCCCTTTTTCTCCGAGTCGTGGCAAACTTCTATGACTACAATTTTTTGTTCTTAGTGTATATGTTTTTGTACAACAAAAAATCAACTTAGGATTAGACATGTTTAGTATATTCATATATGAAAGTAGGTCATTTCAAATTGAAAAGATTTAAGTAATGTGATATATATATATATATATATATATATATATATATATATATAGAGAGAGAGAGAGAGAGAGAGAGAGGTAAATTGCGTTACCTTGAGGTATTAAGTTCTCATCAACTAACTTGCAATTTCCGTGAGATCAACTAAGAGTAGACAAAAAAATTAAAAAAGCAAAAACGTAAGATAAAATCCCACGGGTTCTCATAATCCTTTTGATTACATCTTAAGATATCAAGAAAAGAAACATATTACCATTATAATGAGTATCATTAGCAAGCAATGAGATGACCTCAGCAAGAAACTTATAGAAACTGGCATTGAAAGCATGTAACACAAAATGCAAGGACAATCATCAACCATTGTCATGATCATATTTTAAAGTCTGCACGTACATTTAATTCTAATCAATTAGAAAACATACGATAGGGAAACTACAAACATGCCACAAAGAGAACCATAAAAAGAGCCTTTAAGTACCTTAGCATGACAACATCATCAGTTTTTATGGCAATGGTCTGTGACATTATTAAATGAAAGTTTAGGAGCATTATTAAAAGGTTCAAAAACCTTAATTGGCCTGTGGTCAAAACTTGAGTTGACTGGGGCCAGTGTATGCCACAAAGGGACTCAGCAGGATTGTACGCTGTGACTTTTTGCAAGCATGTAGTCATGACTTGTAGGAGAGGCCACACTCCATCTCCAAAAAGCATATGTTGATGTTAGAGACTCCTTGTTTGATCTAACACCGTCACCCCATGTATTCAAGATCCAAATGTAGGTGATTGCATTCAGAGAGACACCCTCACTTTGCATCCACCGCAAACAGCCCACAACTGGAGAGAGGCCCTCATTTTGCATCAGCTAAAAACAGCCCAGATCGAGGACGCTCTACCTGTCTTGGGCATATGCTGCAATTAGTGTACTCCAAGTGATGGCATTCTAAACAAAAGAATTCCTTAAGCATTATTTTCCCCATATTAGCATGGTGTGTCGTGCCACATACCTTCAAGATGCAAGCGTAGGTAATTTCTGCAAAAGAGATGCCATCGCTTCACATCCGCTATCCTCGCTTCGTGTTAGCTGATGCCGTTGGCTGTTGGGCATATCTTGCAATCATGCACTCCAAGAGATGAAGTACACCACATTTGGCGTAAGCAAACACGTTGACCAAGGTAGTCTCAAGCACGACGTTTTCTTTCAACAGCCCCTGGAGAGACACCCTCACTTCGTATTTTCTCAAAACAGCCCTGAGCTTCATGGCCTTGCCCCTTCTGGGCTTTCTCAAGTACACCACATTTTGTGCACATGTTGACCAAGGCATTCTGAATGACCACCTCTTTCTTCAACAGCATATAACTAATAATGTCATCGTAAATTGTTTTGCCCATATCAGCATTTTGTGTGGTGGCACATGCCTTGAAGATGCAAGTGTAGGTGATTGCATCTGAAGAGACACCCTCCCTTTGCATTCACTAAAAATGGCGGAGGGCTTCCTGGACCTACCTCTGTTTGGCATTTCCCACAATCAATGCACTTCGAGTCAGAACAAATCGGCAAACATATTGGCGAAGGCATTGCCAAGCATGACCTCTTTATCAACAGCCCATGACTAACAATATCACCATATTGAATTCTTTTGCTTATATGAGCATCTTGCATAACACAAATGATTACATATGGAGAGACACCCTCACTTTGCATCCGCAAAAACACTATGGCGCCTACTGGCGCTGCCTCTATTGGACAAATACCGCAATCAATGCATCTGCTGAAAAATGCCCAGAGTTTGCTGGCCCTGCCCCTTTTGGGAGAATCCCGCAATCGGTCTGCATTCCAAGAGAGGACATCCCGGACAGGAAGCGCTTCAAGCAATCATGTGGTGCCTTCTGAATTCCTTCTGAAGTACACCACATTTCAGCATTGTGTAGTGCCATGTGCCTTGCCATTAGGAAGAGAATGGGGTCTAAGAGGGTCTCTTTATTTGGCAGTTTAAGGAAGCCAAACCTTTAGTATTAAGAAAGTAATCAAAGGACAGCTTTTGAATTCAAACAGGCCAAACAGCTAGTTTATTTGAATTCAAATTTCCCCCCCAAAATGAAATTAAAATCTAACGGGTAAAACCATATCATGTAGCATATCTATTTGAAAGAGCTCGACGCATAGACTACAGATCTATAATCTCCGCTCAAATCGGAGATCGTATGTGGGAGTTATTGAAGGCCAAAAATCATAAAATTGTCCACCTCCTTTTTGGGGGGAAAAGTGCATCCTTTGACCACTCTTACACATCTCTCACACACCCACCATTCTTGCACACATGGCATACACCTATTTGTCAAAATGTTAATCACTTCCATAAGCTCATGGCAAATAAAGAGGCCCTCCTAGACCGCATCCTCTTCCTAATGCAAATTGCAAGCGTAATGGATTGAATCTGGAGAGAGCCCTCGCTTCGTATTCACTAATAACATCCTAGTGCTTGCTGGCCCTTCTCCTATCAGACAAATCTTGCAATCAGTGCATTGCAAAAATGACCTCCTAGATACGAAGCTTCTCAAGCACTTTTTGTGCATTCTTAAAGAAGTACGCCACAGTTGACAGATGTGTAGACCGAGGCATTCCCAACACGATCTCTTTTTCCAATAGCCCCTAGCAAACTATATCATCCTAAATTCTTTTACCAATAACAGCCTCTTGTGTAGTGCCACATGCCCTCAAGATGCAAGCGTAAATGATTGCATATGGAGAGAGACCCTCACTTCGTTTCCGCCAAAAACAACCAAGAGCTTCCTGACCCCTGCCTAGATTGGGCATATCCCATGATTAGTGTGTTGCAAGGAACACCCTTCCCGAGAAGTACACCACATTTGACCTACATGTCCACCAAGCGGTTCCCAAGCACAGCCCATGACTAGCAATATCATTGTGATATCTTTTGCCCATATGAGCCTCTTGCATCGTGCCACATGCCTTCAAGATTGCATATGAAGATAAGACCCCCACTTTCCATCCAACAAAAACAGCCCAGTGCTACTTGGGCTCTGACCCAATTGGATATATCCCATAATTAGTGTGTTGCAAGGGACGGCATTCCGGAGAGACACCCTCGCTCTGCATTCACTAAAAGTGGTTGAGGGCTTCCTGGCCCTGCCTCTGTTGAGCATATCTTACAATCAATGCACTTCAAGAGTCGAAGAACAAACTGGCGAACATATCGACAAAGGCATTGCCAAGCATGACCTCTTCTTTCAACAGCCCATGACTAACAATATCACCACGTGAATTCTTTTGCCTATATGAGAATCTTGCGAAACACTGACAATTACATCTGGAGAGACACCCTCACTACACCCTCTTGTCTAGTGCCACATGCCTTCAAGATTGCATCTGTGGAGAGACCCTCACTTTCCATCCACCAAAAACAGCCCAATGCTACTTGGGCTCTGCCCCAATTGGACATAACCCATAATTAGTGTGTTGAAAGGGATGCCATCCCGGAGAGAGAGCTTTCTGAAGTACACTAAAGTTGACATAAATTTCCACCAAGGCATTCCCAAGCACGACCATTTTCATCAACAACCCCAGGCTAAAAACATCATCGTGAATTCTTTTGCCCAGATCAGTCTCTTGTGTACTGCCATTTGCCTTCAATATGCAAAAGACCCTCACGTCGTATCCACCAAAAACAACCCAGAACTTACTAACTCGTGTCCCTATTGGGCAATCCATAATTTAAGTGTGTTGCAAGCGACACTGTTCCGCACAAAGAGCTTTCAAAACACGTTTTGTGCTTTCTAACATGCACCACATCTGGCATACATGTCAACCAAGGCATTCCCAAGAATGATGTGTTTTTTCAACAGCCCTTGACTAACAAGATCATCATGAATTATTATGCCCAGATCAGCGTTTTGCCTAGCACCACATGCCTTCAAGATGCAATTGCAGGTGATTGCATCAGGTGAGTTGCCCTCGCTTCGCAAACTCCCAGAGCTTGTTGGCCCTGCCTTTTTGGGAAAACCCCACAATCAATATGCATTCCAAGAGACGACCTCTTTATCAAGAGCCCCTAACTAGCATGTTCCGGACAGGAAGCTCGTGAAACACCTTTTGTGCTTTTTGACATGCACCACATTTGGCATACAAATGGGATGGGCATGAATCAGCGAAATGGGTAAGAGCTCTCAGAGCACTTTTGTGCTTTCTGACATGTACCACATCTGGCATACATGTCAACCAAGGCATTCCCAAGAATGATGTGTTTTTTCAACAGCCCTTGACTAACAATATCATCATGAATTTTTTTTCTCATATCAGCGTTTTGCCTAGTACCACATACCTTCAAGATGCAATTGCAGATTGCGTCTGCAGAGTTGCCCTTGCTTCAAAGCCCAGAGCTTGCTGGCTGGTCTTCATCAACCACCCCAGGCTAAAAACATGATTGTGAAATCTTTTGCCCAGATCAGTCTCGTGTGTAGTGTCACTGTCACAAAATGGTGACAGCAGAATACTGACGTGGTAGGCAGAGTACGGACACTGATGTGGCACGTTGTACGGATTCCCGTAAATCGCGCTGATAGGCTAACGTGCACAGCGTACAGATTTCCGCTTCTCGCGCTGACATGCTGACGTGGCCTGCTGTACAGATTTCAAAACTTACATTGGCTGCTTTTGGCAGAATCTAGAGCCAGTTGCTTTTGGGACTCATTGGTTTTGAGTTTCACTGCTTTGGAGGCCCTGCTTTTGGAATCCCTTTGTAAGAATAAAAGAAGCCCAAGGGTCTCACTTCTCAGAGCATCTGGACGCAGAGTCTGAGAGCTGAGGACCCGCGGGAGTTGTACTCTGCTCAAAGATTAATACAAAAAGAAATACTGAAAGGGGTGCCAATCTTTGGGCCAATCTCTCTTGGCACGGAACTATGCTGGCCGTGTCGACTCAATTAAATTGTGAAGTGTTTTAAGTGAATCTCTCTTGTGTCACGATAGAATCTAGACTTGGGGTGCCCAAGTTTGTTGAAGTGGTATTAGAGCACGGCCAATTTCTCTGCTACCGGGAAATCCGGTCCTTCTCCTGGCACCTATGGATTCCAAAAAGAATCAAACGACTCCATCTGCCACCTTTGAAGCGAGAGGCAGTACGGAAAATTCAAGCGGATTACCAGAGAACGAGTATGGCCACCTCGGCCTTCGTAGTATCAACTCATGGAGATGCAACGTCAGAAGCAAGTTGATGAGTGCGCAAAGCAGATGCTTCAGTTTGCCAAGGATCCACATTATGCCAAATTTTTGACCCGGCACCAATGGACGAAGTGCATACTCATTGACAGAAAGCCATTGAGTCACCAATTAAACCGGCAATCAAGAAACCTCCTACTCCAAGGATGTTCACTGAAGAAGAACTCAATGATGTTGTCGAAACCCAAATCAATCAACTTCTAGACACGAAGAAGCCATTGAAGAAGCAATTGCAGAAGCCCAACAAGGGGACCGACTACCCCAGTTACTTGGGCCGTCAATCTTCTTTTGCAATTGCACGAAAACAGAAGCATGTGCGTTTCGAAGGACTACCCAGTTCTTCTTCCTCTTCTTCCGACAGTTCTTCTAGCTCTTCCTCTTCCGACTCGAGCGAGGAGGACAGAAAGGGAACCAAGAATCAAACTTTTGAAAAGAATAAGAAAAAGACAAAGAAGATCAGATTCCGGCCAGTTTTTGATGGTTCTACTGAGGAGTCATCCTCTGACAGTTCGGACTCCAATGATCACATGTTTTATGCAAAGAGAAGAAACATTTCTACAAAGCCAACCAATATGATTTCCTCGAAGATAAGAAACAAAAGGCTAAGGAATTTAAAGAAGGTGACAATCATTGAAATTTAAATCCTCTTCAGGATTCCGAGATGCTCCTAAGGCTTTGGCTTTCATTCAGCATTTTGATATAGCCTTTTCTAGAGGGCACTACTCAGAGCACTCCAAGATCACGAGGGCAACATCGTTCTTGAAGGGAAATGCACGAACATGGTGGTCCACTCTTCTTCTGAGGAGAGAAGCCCCGACCAAGTAGTTGAAGTTCAAACAGGTCTTTATTTCTTCTTGGTTGACCCAGGAGTACGAACGAGATGTGAGAACCGCTTGGAACCATCTTCGGATGACCCCGACCAAGTGGTTGAAGTTCAAACGGCTCTTTATTTCTTCTTGGTTGACCCAGTGTTACCAGGGAACGGACATTTCGGGCCTTGGAACGGCGTTCCGGCCGGCTCGGATTTTCTGGAACGCGTCGGAACGGAACGGCGTTCCGGCTGGAAACTGTCACCGGAACGGGACGACCGGAACGGGCTGGAACGGGACGGAACGGACCGGAACGGCCGGAACGGCCCCAACGGCCATAAACGGCAGTTTTTGAAATTGAAAAAAAATGACTGTTAGGCAGCCAACGGCCATTTTCAGCAGTCAAAAAAGTATATAATGCCCCCCTCCTCCCCCATTCTTCACACACTCATCAAGCCTCAAGGCCCATTCTCCCTTGCTTGAGCCTTGCTCTCAACTCTCAAGCCAAGCTCATTCTCCCTAGCTTGCTCTCAACTCTCAAGCCATAGTGTGGCGCCGCGGCATGCCTCAAGGCTCAAGCTCTCAACCTCTCTCTCTCTTGGGCTAACTTCTAAGTTCTAACCCTCAACTTTCAAGGCTCAAGGCTCAAGCTCTCACAGAATCAAGCAGCAAGCCTCTCTCTCTCTCTCTCAAAGTTCAAGATCAAGCTCTCTCTTTCACGGATAATCCATCATCCATGGCCTCTTCTTCTCGTTCAACCCCCTCCGTTCATGCGGGCAACACTCAAAAGGCGAAGGAATGGTCGTGGTGGGATGAAGTGACCTCGGAGGGCACCTTGTCGGCGGCGGGAGGTTCTCGTGCATGGGGATGCAAGCTATGCTCTTACACGCGGAAAGGGGGGCATGACAAAGTGAGGGCACACTTTCTTCGAGTGCCGGGACATGAGGTGAAATTTTGTGCCAACGTAACCATCGAGAAGAGGAAGGAGCTCGAGGAAAAGGATCGGCAATTCAACCATAAAGCCAAGCCGGCACGCAAAGGTATTGATCCAAAGACCCTCATTTTCCCTTCTTCCTCTCTACCCGGTGTAGGTGTTGGTGCATCTTCAAAAGGTCCAATTCGTCGCCAAAAGACCCTTACCACCTCTTGGGACCCAAAGAAGAAAGAAGAGGTGGATGCGGCCGTGGCCCGATTCTTCTATCACGACCATATCCCATTTGTCGCAGCGAGGTATGTACATTGTTTTATGATTCATCAATCTTCTCTCTCATTTCTTCCGTTATCGTCGTTTCCACTTTTTTGATACTAACCTCTTCTATGTTTGATCGAAATAGGTCGGAGTATTGGAAATTCATGGTGCAACAGATAGGAGAGTATGGCACCGGCTATGTGCCGCTATCTTCAGAGGCTCTCCGAACCACCTTGCTCGATCGAGAGAAGGCTATCGTGGAGCAAGCAACCCTCAACATTCAGCGTCTTTGGGCAAAACATGGCGTTTCCCTCATTGCTGACGGGTGGAGCGATACAAGGAAGAGATCTATCCATGGTCTCGTCGCATACTCCAGTGGAGAGATGTACTTTGTGCACTCTCATGATGCCACTGAGAGTGGCAAGTCCGCCGATGTCCTCTCTGCAGAGTGGACAGCGGCCATAGAAACCATCGGTGAGCAACACGTGGTGGCCTTTGTCACAGATGGGGAGGCATCAAACAGGGCAGCAACAGCTATCATAGAGGGCCACTATCCGCATGTGACAGTGTGCTTTTGCATGGCACACTGCTTGAACAACCTTCTGAAAGACATCGGCAAGCTAGACTGGATTGCTCCAGTCATTGCTGATGCAGTGAAGATGGTTACTTTCATCAACAATCACAACTTGGTTCGGAGTGAGTACCTCAAGAGGTCGGGCGGCAAAGTGCTTCTAAAGTATTCAGATACCCGCTTCGCATTCAACTTTCTTCTTGTACGCAGGCTGTCTGAATGTCAAAATGCGGTCCGACAGGTCTTCATCAGTGATGAGTTCACCACCTCCCCCTATGCAAAGACAGTTGCAGGGATTTTGTGCAAGGATAAGGCAGAGGATCTTGAGTTCTGGAAGGAGCTCAAGAGTCTAGATGCACAGGTAAAACCGGTGGTTCATTTGCTTCGAGTTCTGGATGGCATGGATCCTTGCATTGGCAAGATTTATGAGGCAATGGACCGCATGATTGAGCAGCTTGCACAGCTTGAGCCGAACGCAGAGCGATATGAGGAGATCCATGCGCTTTGCAGCTCGAGGTGGAATTCATATGCCTCTCCTTTACACGGGGCAACGTACATGGTGGATCCAGAGTTCCAAGGTGCAGGGCAAGAGACAGATAGGGAAGTCATGAACCAATTTACAGAGATCTTAAACAAGATGGTTCTAGACAGAGATGGGCGACGCATTGTCAGAGATCAGCTGAGACAGTATAGAGAGATGCGAGGGTCATTTGGCAGTCCAGATGCTCAGATTGATCGCAGGAAAATAGGTTCAGTGCTTTGGTGGGAGGACTATGGCTATGATGGCCCTGAGCTTCAGAGATTGGCGATCCGTATTCTCAGCCAGTCAGTTAGTACCTCATGCTTGGAGCAATTGTGGAGTACCTTTAGCCACATTGCTTCCAAGAAGAGGAATCGGCTTGGAGTGGAGAAGGCTAATGATCTTGTCTTCGTCAGCGCAAATTTGAAAATGCTTTGCAAGAGTACAGACAAATAGACAGATCCTTTTACACAGTGGGAGATGGAGCAAGAGGCTTCTCAGGCGGGTGGAGATGCACATCCACCAACACCAGGTACTTCATCTGTGGCTGAGATCGAGCCGGACCTAGACCTCGATGATGAGGAATGGGAGGATGTGCATGATTTACAGCCGGCTACTACGGATTGGGAGGCCTCTCAGGCTAGTGGCTCTTGAGTCTTGAGTCTTTGCCATTTATCCACCTTTTTGTATGGCTGCTTGAGCCTTGCCCTCTTTGCCAGTTGTAGCTACTAGCATCTTTATGGTATTTGTCACCTTCAGTCTTTTGGTATTGTGGTCACTGAAGTCTGGTTTGAACTTTGCCCCCCTTTGGTTTTTTTGTAGCACCTTGGCCGCTGGCGGCCCTTGAGGCTTGTTAGTATGTTAGCCATAATTAATTCCAAAGTGTTATCTCTGACTACTACTCTTGCAATTATTTGAGAGCATTGTGTATGTACTATGGGCATTGTGTTTGCTCATTGTTGTTCATCTGGCTATGTTGTTCATCTGGCTATGTACTCTGGGCGCCTCACATCCCAATCAAGTCATAATAAGGTTAAATGGTCTTCGAATCGTGTTTTTTGTGGGTATTAGAGTCAAAGGACTCTAATACTACTTGTATTCAAACACATAACGCTAAAAAAAATAATATTTGGGTGTTTTTTTAGCCTGCCGTTCCGCGCCGTTCCCGTTCCGGGCCCATTCCCGTTCCCCCGTTCCGCAAGGAGGCCCGTCGCCGTTCCCGTTCCGCGTTCCGGGTAACTCTGGGTTGACCGAGGAGTACGAACGAGATGTGAGAACCACTTGGAACCATCTTCGGATGACCAAGGGTGACACTTTAGATGCATATTGTGAATGGTTTTGGGATTCTTTTCTACCGACCTCTTCGTTTAAGGAGGTCACTTTTAAAGAACAGATTGGGCGGTTTTGTTGCGGACTCCCTAAAGAGATCCGAGATTACTGCCTTGAGCAAAAGTCTGAGTCCATACAACAACTGATGGGACATGCTAAGCGGGGATTCTCGATACATTCGGGTAACTTGATCTACCCCGCTGATGAAGTTTTAACACAAAGGTCCGGGCAGAACTCGACAAACGACAATAGAAAGAAGAACTCCCATATAAGAAGGATGCACGACCCCAATTGACTGCAGAACAGAGAGCTGACCATCTCAAAGAGGGGAAGTGTTTTGGTTGCAGGTTGCGGGAACAAGGACACATCTCCGCAAAGTGCCCCAAAAAGGCACAACAAGGACAATTAGAAGAAAGGCCAGAGAGTTCTAGAGCAGCAGAAGAGCGTGGCAGAAAAGGTAAGATGAAAGCATGACTGGAACCGGATTGCATGGGGACCAACCCAAGTCAGATGGACGAAAGTACGGAACTTTGCCGCGCTTGGGGCAAAGTAAAAGATCAAGAAGCCCTCATGTTCTTTGATGGAAGAGCCAAGGCCAACTTCATTTCACCTGAATTGGCGGCTCGACTTGAGATTACGCCCGACAAGATGGGGCCACCGGCGGAGGCAGTTCTAGCGGCGTCCGGACGGATGTTGCCATTACACCTGGCATTGGCAAACTTCGTTTGCATTGTCAGGGATATTTAGGGCACAATGACTTTTACAACATGCCTTTGGAAGGGTTTGACGTCCTCCTAGGAATCCCTTGGTACCACAAGAACAACGCCGTGGTCGACTATCGGGCCAAGAAAGCAACTTTGACTAATGAGAAGGGCAAGAAAATTGTACTTGATGTAAAATTAAAGGGCGAGTCCGTCCCTATTATATCGGCTTCGGCCATTTCAAAATTAATGAAATCTAATGTTTTTGATTACTGGATCTATTTGAAAGGATTGAATGATGATCAACGAATCAACATGTCTAAATTGGATAAAGAACGACAAAGAAGTTTATGCACACCCATGTTGACTGTTTCTCAGAAGGCCTACCAGGCGAGTTACCTCCATCTCGTTACCTCCATCTCGTCGTGAGGACCACACCATTGATTTGATCCCAGGAACCACACCACCGAACTGGCCACCTTACCGTGTTAGCCAAGCCCAGAATGAAGAAATCATGAACCAAGTGAAAGACCTTTTTGAAAAGGGTCTCATTCAACCCAGTGCTTCACCTTACTGTTCTCCAGTTTTACTAGTACTAAAGAAAGATGGATCTTGGAGAATGTGCATTGATTATAGAGCTCTCAATAAAATCACCATCAAGAACACATTCTCGATTCCAAGGATCAATGATATTCTTGACAGACTTCAAGGATCCTCTTGCTTCAGCGGGATTGATTTGAAAAGCGAATATCATCATATCATAATCGCACCGGGAGATATCTACAAGACAGTCTTTTGGACAAGTTTTGTTTTATATGAATTTTTGGTGATGCCCTTTGGACTTACAAATGCTCCAACAACTTTCAATCGAATGATGGATAGGATTTTCCGAGAGCATCGATCTTTTATGGGCACTTTCTTTGATGACATTATAGTTTTCTCCAAGAATAAAGCAGAGCACCGACACCATCTGTTACAGGTCTTTCAAGCATTGCGCGATCATAGATTGGTTATTAATGCCAAAAAGAGCGAGTTTTTCTTGCCAGAGATACATTTCTTGGGACACATCGTCTCAGCAGCAGGAGTACAGATGGACCCGACCAAAAATGAGACTATTCGTGATTGGCCTGACTTGAAGAATGTCCATGAAATTCGAAGCTTTTTGGGCTTGTGTTCTTACTATCTACGGTTCATTTGGAAGTTTACACTAATAGCTTCGCCTTTGCACATACTGACTCAGGAGTCCCTTTCTCATGGGGACCAAGAGAGGTGACTTCTTTTCAGACACTTAGGGAAATTGACTACGGGACCAGTGTTGGCTTTGCCAAATTTACAAAAGCCATTTGAAGTTTATTGTGATTCTTGTGGTTGTAGTCTGAGAGCAGCTTGATGCAAGAAGGCCATGTGATTGCTTACAAAAGCAGAAAGTTTTCAAGGCCAAAATTGGTAGCCTAAATTTATGAGAAAGAGCTATTGGCAGTGATCCATGCTCTTACACAGTGGCAACATTATCTACTCAGAGCCGATTCCACAATTTTTACAGATCATCAGAGTCTACGCTACTTCTTGTCACAGAAGCAGCTTTCGGAAAAGAAAATGCGGTGGGCTAACATCTTGTCACAGTTTCATTTCTAGATTGTCCATGTTCAGGGGAAAAAAAAATTAGTGACAGATGCATGGTCTTGGAAGCCCCTAGTCTTGGCTATTTGCGCGATTCATCACAGAACCTTCGAGGATATGGTTGACCACAGATCCTGACTTTGCGGACAATTTTACTGGGATACAGAATGGGGAGACAGTTCCAGGGTATTCCATATGGGATGGCTACTTGATGAAGAAAACAATGTTGTGTGTCACACAGCCTTTGCGGGAAAAGGTCTTAACAGAGTGCCATTGTCCGCCTTTCACGGGACACCGTGGCATCGATACCACCTTGAAGGGTGTGAAGCATTATTTCTATTCGCCGAGACTCAAAAAGGATGTGGACGACTTTGTTCGCAGTTGTATAGTATGCCAAAAGGTCAAGTTTGATAGGCATAAGGCACAGGGATTACTACAGCCTTTACCCATTCCCACCTACCCCTAGGAAAGTATTGCAATGGATTTCATCTTTGATCTCCCGAAGACACAGAGTGGGCACGATGGCATTTGGACTATCATTGACAAATTTAGCAAGCAACCTTATTTCATTCAAGACAAGAAAACAGTCAAGCCGGACCATTTAGCGAGCTTATTCATTGCTTAGATATTTTGGTTACATGGCATGCCTAAGACCATAGTCTTCGACAGAGACCCCCGGTTCACGAGTTTAATTTGGAAGGCTATTTGGGAGAACATTGGCACGCGGTCATCATCATTCCACCCACAGACACATGGGCAATCTGAGATAGCCAATTCAGTGGTTTTAAATTTATTGAAACCTTACATTTTTTATCAAAAGACTCAATGGGAAAAATATTTGCCCTTCGTGGAATTTTCCTACAATAACAGGGTTCACTCTTCGACAGCGAAGGCGCCTTTTGAGGTAATCGAAGGTGCTAAGAAGGTCCCTCCCTTTCTAAGCACTAAAGACAAGATTTTTTACGCCGATCAGTCTATGAGGGATTTGGGGAATGCTTTTGCCAAGATTCAAGAGGCTTTATAGAAGTCTCAAGCACGGCACAAAAAGGCAGCGGATCAACTGTCACGTGACACATCCAACCCTGTGTGTCCATGGACAAGCTACAGCATGACTAGGGTTCAGTTCAGTCAAGTCAGTCTAGAACAAGAAGTGATCTGGCACTTTTGTGAGTGTTCGCAGACCGTGCATGCCCAAATACTTAGATTAGATGCATATCCTCTCGTTGCACACAACATGATCATCAGCATTACCATCAAAATCCATCAGGAGCATTTTCCAGTGCATTAAACCTATTTTCCCTATTTTTGACATTTTTCACTTATTATTTTTAAGTGACTTTTGTTGGGAAGTAGGTAGGGCAAATTTACGAAGTTTGTATATATATTAACCTAGTGCTACCACTTTCTGGCAGAAGAGGCAACAAGAACAGTTTGTTCAACAGGCAACTTCTCAGCAAGACCCCCCTGCGACAACTCTGGCGTTTTCTCTCACCAGAAGGCCTAGCGTGTTTGCATCAGATCAGCCAGCGTTTTTGCACTTGCAGATTCCCGGCGATAAAACCATAGCAGATCAGCCCCAGCCTTAGTAGATTCCCACCGCAAGAAGACATTCAGTCCTAGCGTTTTTGCATCAGCTTGAGACCATCAGCGTTTTGCAAAACTTCGTGACAAGACCTCAGACAACATCAGCATTTTCGGTTTTCAGCAGTCAGTACCCACAGCAGAACCCGTAAACCTCGCAGATCTCACCTTTCCGCAGCAAATCCTCGCCGCACGGTCAGATCCCGCGAAGTTTGCAAATTCAGCCCAGAAAACGCAGATTTCAACATCTGCAATTTCAGCATCTGCGTTTTCAGCGCGTCGTCGTACCGTCGCCATCGACATCGTCACCGACATAGAGTCAGAATTCAACAGATAAAGATTTACAGATTCCAGGCCTTAGCATTCTTAGATTTCAGCCCGTCTCGTCGTCGTCCTCATTGTCGTCGACATCATCGAAAGTCCAAGTATTGTAGAGATTTGTGCAATCAATAGTAGACCGCTCTCGCCATAGAGAGTGGGGCCTTCGGAGGAGGGGTTTGACAACTTCCCGGTGTCGTATTCTCTTCTCTCTCTATATCTCAGTCTCATGCACCTTCATTCACAGTGTCCATTCACTTTGTTTGTGTCCATTGCACTCTCTCACTAAAGGAACGGAAGGCTCTCCCTTCTGTAAGTAAAAGGAACCTTGAGCACATTTCGGAGCACTCATCTTGAGCAAAGTTCAATATTCACTTCTGCTGCACCTTACATTGGTATCAGAGCTTTGGCAGTGTTCTATATCACTCAAGGAAAGAACCACAGTGTTCTGTATCACACTTGCAAGCGAAAGAAGAACCTCAAGAACTCAAGAACCTCAAGACCCTCAAGAATCTCAAGACTCACGAACCCCAAGAACCCAAGACCCGCAAGAACCCAAGTTCCTCGTGAACTTAAGAACCCAAGACTTCAGTGGATGGTCATCACCCGAAGTGGAATGGATACTTCGCATGAAGGTGGTGAGCATGGGAGTGGCGAAAAAGAGTTTTCCTCACCAGGAGGTTTTTCCGACCCTTCCCCATCTACGCCAAAGATTGCACCACATCCTATGGCAACTTTTGACAAGATGATGGACAGGGAGTTAGAACGCGAAGCGAGAAGAGCAGAAAGAAAAGTAGAAATTGATCATAAGTACGAAGAAAGAATGGCAGCCATAGCGCGTGAGCGCGACGAAAGAGAAGCAAAATTTGATCGCGAGAACAAAGAAAGACAAGCAGAATTTGATCGCGTGAACAAAGCAAGACCAGCAATGAACGACCAACACATGAAAGAGAGAGACTCTCTAAGTCTCTTCTTCTCCCAAGCATGACACAAAGGATTTGCATGATGAATTGCATGATAATGATGAGCATGATGATTTGGATGATAAGGACAAGCATGATGATTTGCATGATGATCAAGATGTGATTTCTCACGAGCATGATGATTTGTATGACCACGATGTGATTGTTCACAAGAATGATGGGTTAGTTGATATTGTTTCTAGTGAAGCTAACCTCATTGCAGATTCAATCACTCACGAAGAACCGATCTTGGCTCTCGAGCCTAGGTCCAAAGAACCCCCTCAGGGAGAACCGATCTTGGCTCTCGAGCCTAGGTCCAAAGAACCCCCACAAGAAGTATTATGTGTTCGAATGATTAGTCAGCACGCATTGTTCGAGTGTTTCATTCGTGATGTTTTCTTGTATTTTAGTCACCGTCCTTATGTGATCCCTTTTCACAGGCATGACATATTGTACGTTGAGCACGATTCACTCATGAATGAGCACGGATGTATGCGGATGATTCATGAAAAAATGAAATGTTTGCACCCAAGGAATTCACATTCCATGTTTCTTCCTTGACATGACACAATATCAGAAAGAGCCCAAGAAGGATTGAGCATCAAGCATTGGTATTTCCATTGTGATTTGCCACAGTTGATTGATTTAGATCGGAAAGTCAAGATTCGACCCCATTGTTTGCGTGTGTTTGATGAACGGTTTGGCACTCTGTCACTTTGTTTATTTGCATCGCATGCATAGTTTGTTCGAAGGAATATTATTTTTCCAGTCACTTTACATGGATTGGGTATGTTCATGTTTTTGTGTTGGAAGTGGTTTCAGGAATTTTCAGCCTCGGAGATTCTTGAAGAAGGTAGACACATGACTCTAGACGAAGTGGAAGCATTGAAGATAACTTTGTGTCGCTTTCGGCGCGGCCCAAAGAAGAAGGCATTGCAGACCTTTATGAAGTTCAAGTATCGCATGACCCACGCATCAGAGTGACCCGGCGAAGAGTCCTTTCCAGGATTCCGGACGCTGTTGGCAATCTCCCTAGACGCCATACAGTTCGGTACCAGTACCTCACTTTGAAAAGGAGGGGATGTCACGTGACACATCCAACCCTATGTGTCCGTGGACAAGCTACAGCATGACCAGGGTTCAATTCAATCGAGTCAGTCTAGAATAGGAAGTGGTCTGGCACTTTTGTGAGTCTGTTCGTAGACCGTGCATGTCCAGACACTTAGAGTAGATGCATATCCTCTGGTTGCACACAACATGATCATCAGCATTACCATCAGAATCCATCAGGAGCATTTTCCAGTGCATTAAACCTATTTTCCCTATTTTTGACATTTTTCACTTATTATTTTTAAGTGACTTTGGTTGGGAACTAGGTAGGGCAAATTTACTAAGTTTGTATTCATAGAAACCTAGCGCTAGCACTTTCTGGCAGCAGAGGCAGCAGGAATAGTTTGTCCAGCAAGCAACTTCTCAGCAAGACTCCCCTCCGCAACAACTCTGGCGTTTTCTCTCACCAGAAGGCCTAGCGTTTTTGCATCAGATCAGCCAGCGTTTTTGCACTTGCAAATTCCCAGCGACAGAACCACAGCAGATCAGCCCCAGTGTTAGCAGATTCCCACCGCAAGAAGACATTCAGCCCTAGCATTTTTGCATCAACCTGAGACCATCAGCGTTTTGCAGATCTTCGCGACAAGACCTCAGACAGCATCAGCGTTTTCAGTTTTCAGTAGTCAGTACCTACAGTAGAACCCCTAAACCTTGCAGATCTCACCTTTCCGCAGCATATCCTCGCCACACGGTCGATCCCGCGAAGTTTGCACATTCAGCCCGAAAAACGCAAATTTCAGCATCTACGTTTTCAGCGCGTCGTCGTCCTACCATCGTCACCGACATAGAGTCAAAATTCAGTAGATAAAGATTTGCAGACTCCAGCCCTTAGCATTCTCAGATTTCAGCCCGTCTCGTCGTCGTCCTCATCGTCGGCAAGTCCAAGCATTGTAGAGATTTGTGCAATCAATAGTAGACCGCTCTCGCCATAGAGAGTGGGGCCTTCGGAGGAGGGGTTTGACAACTTCCCGGGGTGTCATATTCTCTTCTCTCTCTATATCTCAGTCTCATGCACCTTCATTCACAGTGTCCATTCACTCTGTTTGTGTTCATTGCACTCTCTCACTAAAGGAACGGAAGGCTCTCCCTTCCGTAAGTAAAAGGAAACTTGAGCACAATTCGGAGCACTCATCTTGAGCAAAGTTCAACATTCACTTCTGCTGCACCTTACATCAACATCGATGCGACTTGAAGTTGAAGGAAGATGATTGGGTGCTCTTATGTTTTGAGAAAGCACGCCTAAGGAAACGAAAGGGAAAGGAGCGTCTTTTTCCAAAGCTTAGCATGAGATATTATGGCCTTTTTCAGATCAAAGAAAAGATAAATGAAGTATCCTTCAGACTTAGGTTGCCAGATACTTGGAATATTCACAATGCATTTCATGTGAGTCTCTTGAAACCGTTTAAGGGTGAGGTGTCAGTTGATGGGGAGCCTGATGAGCAACCCGAAGTGGAAGAAAGCGAGGAGATACTCTCTCCAGAACAGATTTTGGCACACAAGGAAAGAAAAATGGAAGGTAAAGTGATTTTGCGGTTCTTGGTGAAATTTATGAACTATCCGGCATTGGATGCAAAGTGGATGGAGGAGGAGGCCCTAGCAGATACTCTTCAAATTTTAGAACTTTACCTTGAGGCTTTCGGTTTAGCTGGTCTACTCCGAAAGATCCCATGGATCAGCAGGATTGAATCTGGTGCAGACGGGACTGCTTAAGAGAGGAGTTGCTCCGCTCCTTTGTCACAAATTGCCTGGATGGAATAGAGTCACTGATTTTCCTTTGAATTTCAGGGTATTGCTGTGCTGACAGTATTCTGTTGTATAACTTTATGAAATGGAATTCCCGAAATTGAACATGAATGATTTGTACTCTCTCATGTGACCTGTTTGAGTATAGGAACTGAAAGACGAAATGACTGCAGCATTTCGGTAAATGCGGTTACTAAATACGTTGCTCGCAATCATGGTCTGAGATTTGGAATGAATTTTTCTGTGATTGATTTGATCGTCATGTGATTGCCTGTGAGGTCTTGTGATGTGATGTGACTGTCATCTTTGTACAAGTGCTAGACGTGTCGTGTCTAGTGCGTCGGTACTTAGAGTCAGTGTCTGTTAAACTGGTTTGTGGCCTCTGTCTGTTTTTGCAGGCGTAATCGAGGACGATCACAATTCTTTCAAGAGGGGGGTATGTCACAAAATGGTGACGTGGCAGACTGCTGGCGTGACAACAGAGTACGGACGCTGACGTGGCACTCTGTACGGATTCCCATAAATTGCATTGACTGGCTGACATGGCACAACGTACCGATTTTCACTTTTTGCACTGACATGCTGACGTGGCCTGCTATACGGATGTTTGAAACCTACTTTGGCTACTTTTGGCAGATTTTAGAGCCAGTTGCTTTTGGGACTCATTGTTTTTGAGTTACACTGCTTTTGGGGGCTCTGCTTTTGGCATCCCTTTGTAAGAATCAAAGAAGTCCAAGGGCCTCACTTCTTAAAGCATCTGGACGCAGAGTCTAAGAGCTGAGGACCCACCGAAGTTGTACTTTGCTCAAAGATTAATACAAAAAGAAATACTGAAAGGGGCGCCAGTCATTGGGGCCAATGTCTCTTGGCACGGAACTACGTCGGGCCCTGTCAACTCAATTAAATTGTGAAGTATTTTAAGTGCATCTCTCTTGTGTTGGGACAGAATCTAGACTTGAGGTGCCCAAGTTTGTTGCAGCCACATGCCTTCAATATGCAAGAGACCCTCACTTCGTATCACCCAAAACAATAGAATGATGTGTTTTTTCAATAGCCCTTGACTAACAATATCAACATGAATTTTTTTGCCCAGATCAGCATTTTGCCTAGTACCACATGCCTTCAAGATGCAATTGCAGGCGATTGTGTCTAGAGAGTTACCCTCGCTTCGCAAAGCCCAGAGCTTGTTGGCCCTGCCCTTTTGGGCAAACCCCACAATTAGTGTGCATTCCAAGAGACAACCTCTTTACCAAGAGCCCCTAACGGTTCCGGACAAAAGCTCTTGAAGCACCTTTTGTGCTTTCTGACATGCAAGACATTTGGCATAAAAATGGGACAAGCATGAAGCAGCGAAATGGGGAAGAGCTCTCAGAGCACGTTTTGTGCTTTCTACCCAGCACCACACCTGGCATACATGTCAACCAAGGCATTCCCAATAATGATGTGTTTTTTCAATAGCCCTTGACTAACAATATCATCATGAATTTTTTTGCCCAGATCAATGTTTTGCCTAGTACCACATGCCTTCAAGATGCAATTGCATGTGATTGCGTCTAGAGAGTTGTCCTCGCTTCGCAAAGCCCAGAGCTTCCTGGCCTTGCCCTCTTGGGCAAGCCCCACAATCAATGTGCATTCCAAGAGACGACCTCTTTATCAAGAGCCCCTGACTAACATGTTCCGGACAAGAAGCTCTTGAAGCACCTTTTGTGCTTTCTGACATGCACGACGTTTGTCATACAGATGGGGGGAGCATGAAGCAGCAAAATGGGGCGGCCATGTAGGACGCTCTGCACAGAGAGAGAGAGAGAGAGAGAGAGAGAGAGAGAGAGAGAGAGAGAGAGAGAGAGAGAGAGACTTGATGAAAGCTGCAAGCCGGTGGCGCTGGTAGGCACTGCAAAGGGCGACGGTGATGGAACATCTCTAGCACTGAGGTGGTTATCTAACCTCGCGACGGTTGCCATCCCAACATTTTTCTTTTTAAAATAATGTTATGTTATGGTTTTACCTACGACACCCACGTGGCACTTTCTGAAGAGGGTGAACAAATTCGAACAAATTTATGATGAGAGTGTAGCTTAAGGGCTTTTGCCTTAAAAAAAGGTGATTTCTAGAGCCCTGGTTAACATGCATGCCAATGTGGTGTAGCTCTTAAAGCACTTTGTTTTTTCATGAGCTCACTGTGTGGCTTGCTATCATTTGGAACAAATTGATTGCAAGGTTTTCCAAATAGTGGCTCTAAGCATGAAGCAATGGACTATTCCTACTAATGCATTTGTCTCTAGTAGACCCAGCAAGCACGAGGCCTCTTCAGTGAATGCACAGCAAGATTTTAACTCCATATGTAGTCCACCACACCACCTTCAAGAAGCAAGCAAGCACTTTTCCATTTTGGCAAGTGTGGAGGGAGGACTTTATTTTCGATATAGTTTCCTTGACCACATGTAAAGCATCAAAATTTTAATGAGCTCCTTATCCATGATGCGGTCTCTTGGAACACCTTGAGTGTAGGATATGCTCTTTGTAGGAAATGAGCAAAGGGTAGGCCAAGAAGCAATGGGCTACTTATGCAAGGCACCCTAGGCAAGTGAGAGCAAAGGATCAACAATGGGAAGAGTAGGAATTTTTGAAGTATACTTAAGACAACCTAATGCAGGTATTGCCACATCCAATTGGGTTGGATGCATCTCCCAAGGATTAATAATGAAAAGAGTAGGGACTTCTAACCTATACCCAAAGTTCAAACAACCTGTACAATAAATGTTGTCACATCTCATTGTGTTTGGATACATCTTGCATCGCAAGGGTATGACAGATGTTCCATGCCCTTGAGAAAAGGCTTAAGTGATTTGAGAAGCTAGAAAGAAGGCTTTGAAGCTATAGCAATGGATTAACATTGGGAGTTGTACTGGTTTTGAACCTATTCCACAACTCGGTGTGGAGCAATTCTCTCTCTCTCTCTCTCTCTCTCTCTCTCTCTCTCTCTCTCTCTCTCTCTCTCTCTCACGCTTGATGGATCCATCTCGTTTTGTCACAGGTGGGGGTAGGCGCAGGGAGCTACCACAGGAGATCTAGACGATGTCAGAGGGAAACAAGTTACGGCCATGGGAGGGGCAAGGTGCTCGTACGATATATAGTGTCTAGTAGAGTGCACACACAAACACATTCTCAAAACCATTTCCGTGCCTTATTAAATCACTTCTTGGTCCTATATGCAAACAACTATTTATTGCCAAGAAAAACGATGCAAAGGGACAAGAACTCACTCTCACTACGGTGATCATCCACATCAGAGAGAGAGAGAGAGAGAGAGAGAGAGAGAGAGAGAGAGAGAGAGAGAGAGAGAGAGAGAGACATTAACACTTTCCACGAATAACTTAGCTCTCCACTATGTTTTTCTACTCTCTCTGTGCCCACTCGAAGTTCCAACATCTGTAAGTTTGTTATGATGTTAGTTCGGTTAAGATGAGAATGAAATATAAATCAATAAGCGATGCATGCCATAATCTTGTCATTCTGCCATGATCATGTGCAAGCAATCAATCAAGCATTTCTCTACAGCACTACAAAATGTGACAAATATCGACACTGTCTCCACGGATAATGGCATTTTAGTTGACCCTCTCTCTCTCTCTCTCTCTCTCTCTCTCTCTCTCTCTCTCTCTCTCTCTCTCTCTCTCTCTCTCTCTGCGTGTGTGTGTACGCGCGCGCGCGTGTTGAATAATGGAAGGTGCTCTTTTGCTACTAACATTTAGATTGATGGTATGTAATGATATGAATTTATTAGAAAATTAACCCTGCTTACATCTGTCATGCTTAATTGCAAGTGGACCTAAAGGCTGCAGATGTTTCTAACAAATGTTTAGAATGTAGAGTTATATTGCTTAAGAACCATGTGCAAATCAACCTTCCTTGGGTGGCTAATGCTAACTATTGGGGTGGTTGCCCTGTGACAGTTTCACGAACCAGCTTAATGACTTTTGCTTTGATTAATCACAAGGTTAATCAAATACCAGCAGCTCCTCAATGAGAAAGTCACGAATTCGAGCCCTTCACTCAACGCCAAGCGTGCAATGATCAAAACCATTTCGATTAATCAAAATCTGATTGATCACTTTAACGACCTACCACCAGCTGTACCTGGGGTACCACATAGGCAGGCAACCCTAAAACCTAATTAAATATTATTTGGGTCCAAACACTTAGGTATTCATTAACTGGTGGATGGGAGATTTAGTATGCACCTGGTCACCTCCCCTACCACAAAGGATGCAAACGGACTGTCCACCTAAGGAATAGCCCTATATTTATCAACAGCCCAGCCTTCAAGGCGCACAGGTAGTATTTGACAAGTTTCTGACCATAGTTACGAGGAACGAAAAATCAGACTGCAGAACGGGGAATGGAACAGGCATGAATTGCCATTCCCTGTTACAAATATTCATGTCCAAAACACGGAACAGGGGTTTTGGAATGGGAAGTTGGAATGGGAATGGCGAACGGAAGCTTGAAAGTGCCATTACCTACAACTATGCTTCTGACAAGCTTATGCCTTGGCAAAGAATTATTAAATCTGAAGAGAAACGTCTGGGTCAAGGATTGAGTGAGTCTATATCAGCACTATATGCTCTTTCACATCCTGCAGTTTTGAAATCCCATGCAAGCTATCACTTGTTATTCAAAAGGGCCTTGAAGATCATATCTTTGTTGAGTGCTTGCAATGTTGCTTTTGGGCATTGCCCGTAGGCTCATTTTGTCTGGCAGACGGTTCGTATCCAGCTCACAGACTTGGGATATAGCTAGGCGGGACATGTTGAAACATGCTGCCTTCTACGGGACATGATTTTTACTCAATTTTGACCAGCGTTGCAAACCTCTTCTTTAGTCTGGATCAGGCCACATTACATGCCACTCTACACCTCCCCAATGATCCGTTTTATATTCCTCATACATTTCCTTTTCTCAAAACATTATACTTCCTCTAGGTGTCAAACTCATACCCAGTATAAAGAGACAAAGAGAAGAGAAGCTTTGAATTCATTTCATAGGAACAATCTCAAGAGACTACAAAGATCTATCCCACAAGCATTGAACTCAAGACCATGTATTCAAGAGGGAATTGGGATAGCCAATCTACTCCCACAGTTGGGTGGTAGAAAGGTTATTTCCAATTTCGTCTTCTTATTTAGACACACATACACCCAGACACACCCACGCATACTCATGAGAAGAGAAGCTTTTAACGTCGTAGGAACCATTCCAAGAGGCCCAAGAGGTCTATCTATTCAACTCTAGACTTGTTATTTGAGAGGAAAATGGGATAACCAATCTACCACACTTGTGTTACAGGCTTGGACACTCCAAGCGTGAAATCAATAGCAAAAACTGCCAAATCATTGAACTTAAATAGAGAGAATGAATTAGAGTTGACACAGCATGGCGGAGTTCCGAGCCAAGACGCACTAGCCTCAAAGACTAGCACCCCTTTCGGCATTTCTGTCACAAGGAAACCGCCCCAATTTTCTAATGTTGAGACTTTGGATCAAAAGTAAACAAGCAATTCTTCATTAGTAGGAACATTAGGCAGCTCCAAGTGAAACGTCTTACCCTTGAAACTTCTTAATCAATCCTCGAGCAGATGTCTTTAGCAAAGGGTAGACTTTCCCATTACGTTTACAGGACTGCCCAACCCTGTGACACAAATGCTCATTACTACATTCTTTTCTCATTGCAATTGTCTCCTTAAGATAATTTTCTCAATGTGCAAGAGCTGTTACACTCACATATGTAACTTGTATGGGCCCTAATTGAACTAATACAGCCATATTACCACAGCATGCCAACAAAGGGTTGCTTTGCCCTTGTTACTGGGTACATCTCATCATCATTGGCAGGCCTTGTGATTGTATCACTTGTTTCATTGCATGTCTATGTCTGCTTGTGACACAGGCCTAATAACGCCTCCTTTGAAGTTCTTCAAGGCCAAAAAAGCAAGCTTCTAGGGATCCACGTCATGAGCAGATTAGTCATCTAAAAAAAAACTTGGCGGAGATCCAAGGATCAGGTCTGTCACCGTCTGCAAGCAAGGATGTCTTCAATAGTTTCACATTTGTGCGACCTCGGCTTACTAGACCCGCTTTAGAACAAACGGCATGTGTTTGATGATTCAGTGTCTCCCATGTTTAACAATTTAGTTGGCACTGCTTGTAGATTGTCGTGCAACTTCGGCTGTGTTTAACAATTCAGTGTTGTCTACCCTTCTACCTGGTTACGTCACCCTCAACGTTTTTTCAAACTCCCAAGCAATCTCGCACACACTATCTCCCTCGGCCATGACATGCTGTCCTCCGACATTGCCCAGCTTTCCTGTGGAAGCTGCCTGCACCTACCCCCGCATTCATTAGAAAAGTTGATTTTCATTAATCTAGTCTTATTGTGTGTATGTGTGTGTGCTAGCTCTCTTACCATATATCGTACGAGCACCTTGCCCCTCCCATGGCCGCAACCTATTGCCCTCTGACATCATCTAGATCTCCTATGGTAGCTCCCTGCGCCTGTCCCCCACCAGTGACAAAACCAGATGGACCCATCAAGCGTGTGTTAAATAGAGAGAGAGAGAGAGAGAGAGAGAGAGAGAGAGAGAGAGAGAGAGAGAGAGAGAGAGAGAGAGAGAATTGCTCCACAATCCATTGTCATAGGGATGGTGATCGAGCAGGAGCAACGTGGGAGTAGTATGAATATAGAGAAGAAGGGATCGTATCCACAAGGATGGTGATTACAGGTCTCACAAAGAGCATGTGGCAATGATGACGATGATGAATGCAAAGACCAAAGTAGGGGGGATCGGAATGATAGAAACACACATTAGGCCAATTGTCAAAGCTATCAATATAGGAGCAAAGACAAAGTGTTCTCATTTACAAGGTGAAAAATAAGCTAGTCCATGAGAACCAGATTTTAGTTGTGATTAGAGAAACTATTTCAAGGAAAACAACGCAAGTTTCACAGCCTTAGGAGAAGAAAGTACCCAATGAAAGGAAAGATTGGTTGCCCACAACCTCAAAGAGTGACGGAAATGTTTGTGGCCAACAAGGTTGATAAAGAATTTGGTTGTAGGCTTGGTTACATGATTAGGTTTGAGGATTTCATGAGGCCTTACACAATAATCAAGTATAGGGCAGATCGAATGCTCGAGACAGAATAATCAAGTATATGATAGATGGAATCCTTTTGAGATACTACCACTGCTGGCATTGGAACAGTTGAATTGTTCTTGTAGTACATCGGGGGCACCTCATCGTGCATGCACCGAGCCACACCCGGACCGTCTACCTTAGATGCAGCAAGACTTCTTCAGCAACCCGATCACACCTTGTTGTGCACCAAGACAGAGATGTGATAAAAGATCAAAGAGGGCTGCCTTGCGTCTTTTGGTTGCTTCATGGTGCATAACTACTTTTTTTCCAAGACAATGTTTGTGTTATACACGTGTTGAAAATTTTTAGATGTTGAAACTTTTGTTGATCCCTCCATCAACCACGTGGCACTTTCCATGAAGCCTTCTCTCCATTATAACAGTTACGTCAAACTATTATAACAGAGAGAAGGCTTCATGGAAAGCGACTTAACTGTTATGATGGAGAGAAGGCTTCATGGAAAGTGCCATGGAGCAGTGAAATGGGGAAGAGCTCTCAAAGCATGTTTTGTGCTTTCTGGCATGCACCACATCTGGCATACATGTAAACCAAGGCATTCCCAAGAATGTTGCATTTTTTCAACATCCCTTGACTAACAATATCATCATGAAGTTTTTTGCCCAGATCAGCGTTTCGCCTAGTACCACATGCCTTCAAGATGCAATTGCAGACGATTGCGTCTGAAGAGTTGCCCTCGCTTCGCAAAGCCCAGAGCTAGCTGGCTGGTTTACCCCAGGCTAAAAACATCGTCGTGAATTCTTTTGCCTTCAATATGCAAGAGACCCTCACTTCATATCCACCCAAAACAATAGAATGATGTGGTTTTTCAACATCCCTTGACTAACAATATCATCATGAATTTTTTTTCCCACATCAGCATTTTGCCTAGAACCACATGCTTTCAAGATGCAATTGAAGGTGATTGCGTCTGGAGAGTTGCCCTAGCTTTGCAAAGCCCAGACCTTGCTGGCCCTGCCCTTTTGGACAAACCCCACAATCAGTGTGCATTCCAAGAGACGACCTCTTTATCAAGAGCCCCTGACATGCACGAAACTTGACATACAAATGGGGCGGGCATGAAGCAGGGAAATGGGGCGGCCATGAAGGACGCTGTGTAAAAAGAGAGAGAGAGAGAGAGAGAGAGAGAGAGAGAGAGAGAGACCCTTACTTGATGAAAGCTGCAAGCCGGCGGCGCTGGTGGGCACGACGACGATGGAACGTCTCCAGCGCTGAGGTGGTTATATAACCTCGCGACGGTTGCCATCCCAACAGTTTTCTTTGGGGAAATTACCAAAATGCCTCTCTAATTTGTGGAAATTTCCAAAATACCCAAAAAATTTCAAAATTCCTTTATATCTATTTTGGTTGGATTGTTCAACATTTTCTAATCTTTATTCCTTTTTGACAATTGAGATCTCTTTTCAAGTGCTTAGCATGTAATTTGTCACAAATTACCTCACAAAAGGTAATTACGCCTAAAAATAATGAAACAATTCATCCTGAAAGCCTACATAACCAACTCAAGTTCTAGTTTTATCATCTTGTACGATAGACAATTAGTCATCTTATGAAAAGCTACAAATTTTTTTATTTTTGGAGAAATTTACTCTCACAACTAGGGGTATTTTGGGAATTTTATAAAATTTGAAGGGCATTTTGGATATTTATGGCAAAATATTGGAGGTATTTTGGAAATTTCCACAAATTAGAGGGGTATTTTGGTAATTTTCCCTTTTTCTTGTTAATAATCTATATCTATATCTATATTGCTCTATAAGGGAGAACAATTTTCAGGCGTGCCAGGTGGCAGGGGAAGAAAACTTAAGGGTGGTGAGCCGGGAGCTAGGTAGCGTGGAATATTGGTGAGCTCAAGGAAGACGAACATATGAGAGAGAGAGAGAGAGAGAGAGAGAGAGAGAGAGAGAGAGAGAGAGAGAGAGAGAGAGAGAGACTCCACGTCCCGCATGTCTCCTGCAAAGAGCCTCCATTTTTGTGTCCCATGAGGGCATGCTAGCACACTACGCTGCATACACATAGAGAGAGAGAGAGAGAGAGAGAGAGAGAGAGAGAGAGAAATTGGGTCACGGTCAGGGAAGGGGAAGGGGCTGCCATGAGAGAGAGAGAGAGAGAGAGAGAGAGAGAGAGAGAGAGAGAGAGAGAGAGTTTTTCCCAGAGAGGTGGAGAGTAGCCAAAAGCCTTGGTCGGCTCTGAGCAACCACGGAGAAGCGAAGAGCAATAGCTGAAATCCTCAACTAGGGTTTCAGCACATCCTCCCCCCTGCGATGAGCAGTTGGGGTGTGGATCGTCCTACCACCATCCACACATCTCGCTTTGCCTGCCCCGTTCGCGGTGCCCACCTTTGCCATCAACTTTGTGTTGTATTTTTGTGTTGTTCAGCAGAACTCGCGCGGACCTTGCTAAGCTACCAACGCCATCCACCATTTATGTGTTGCTGATCATTGCTTGAGTCACTACCTTTGGTGCCATCTCTCACTCCCCGTCATGAGTTCCCTTCACGGCCTAGCTGTCTCGAGATGGCCTCACTGCCCACTATCTATATTACTCTATAAGGGAGAACAGTTTTTAGGTGTGCCAGGTGGCAGTGAAAGAAAAGGGTGGTGAGCCGGGAGCTAGGTAGCGTGGAATATTGGTGAGCTCAGGGAAGGCGAATAGATGAGAGAGAGAGAGAGAGAGAGAGAGAGAGAGAGAGAGAGAGAGAGAGAGAGAGAGAGAGAGAGAGAGAGAGAGAGAGACTCCATGTTGTTGGGGTATAAAGCCCAATGTGGTCGCCCAGGTAAGTGGGCGGGCCGTCAGGTATGTACACATATTCTTTTGTTAAAACCTAATAAGAACTCACTATGCTCTACACATTACAGTAGAGCGAGTTCACCATATCGTCGTGCTCTTCTTCTCGCACTCTCTCTCGCGTCGCACTTCCGCTCGTACTCCTTCAACTGGTATCAGAGCTTAGATCGAGGCTCGGGGCAGCACTGTAGGAGGCTAGAGTCACCAGCTTAGATAGGATTGAAATTCGACAGGCGAAGACATCTCGGTCATCTCGGTTACCGTTTGGCTTCGACAAAGTTCTACGCAGGCCATTTTCGACTACGTGGTCTCAACGGGTGCAGATCCGACTCTGCAAATTTGGGGTTTTCGGCCTACGACTGCATGTGCGGAGGATATCGACACTCCTAGAGTGTTGATTTGTGGCTGTCTACACATCGAAGGACGGCTCACAGTTCTTGGAGGCGTGTCACATACGACACGGACGCATCTACACACAGACTGTAGGCGACATCCACTAGTTCATCAGGTAGCTTGTGTTTGCTGCTTGATATTCCAGATTTCATCCTGACATTGCAGGTACTTCCACATGGGATGTATTGTCAGAGATGATGTATGTTTGTTGAGGGTTTGCTGGCTGTGAGTCACGCAGCAAACAACGGCCGCAGTGGTTACAGCATACAGTGGGAAATTTGTGGATGTATGACTTTGTGGGAAGTCTATGTACTGTCAGATTTACTGCAGCCTTTGTTGAGGGTCGAGTGAGGTTTTATTGAGCTGGGGGATTCTCGAATGTTGAGATCCTTTCAGTGATACAAGTCTTGGAGCGATCCCTCGAGCACCCTTAGATAGGCAGCTAGGATGTATTGACTGTGAGTTAGACAGTTGGGATTGCATCTTTGCTTTACTGCCGTTGAGGCATTGTCGCAGTCTATGCTTACAGGACAGTGACAGGACAGTCAGTGACAGTACAGGTGCAGGACAGGTTTACCCACAGCTTACAGTGTCAGAGAGATAGTGTTTTTGAGCTGTTTTTTGGTCTGTTTTTTGAGTACACCAGAGCCATTTTACAAAGGAGACTCTGCCGAAATTTATGCAGAATCTGAAGCTTTCTTGGTTCATTTGACAGGTTGATATTGGTTCAGAGGTCAGTTTACAGGGGAAACTCTGCCGAATTTTTCCCAGGAAAGTAAACTACTGTGAAGCGTAGTTATGGCTGGATCACAGGACACTGCTCTTTACAATATCAAGAAGCTGGATGGAACCAATTTCCCATTGTGGAAGAAGCAGATTTGGCACGTGTTGGTACAAAAGAAGCAGATAAAACCTATAAAGCTCAAGGGGATAAAACCAGAAGATATGGACGAAGATGAATGGAGTGAAATGGATGAATTGGCACTTTCTACCATTATGCTGACTTTGGCAGAAAGCGTTTACTTCAATGTAGCAGACGAGATGTCGGCTTATCAAGCATGGTTAAAGCTGAGTGATCTTTATGAGAAGCAGGGTGCAGCTTCACAGGTATACTGGCTTAAGAAGCTTGTTGACTTGAAGATGAAAGAAGGGACACCTATGTCCAATCATCTGAATGAATTCAACACAATCTATAGTCAGTTGTCAGCTCAAGGTGTCAAGTTTGATGAACCTGTTAGAGCTATGTTCCTGTTGATCACATTGTCGGAAAGTTGGGACACTTTTCGCACAGCTTTGAGTAATTCTGCACCTCCAGATGGTTTGAACATAGCAGGTGTAGAAGGAAGTCTGCTTACTGAAGAAACCAATAGAAAGACAATGGACAAAGGCAAAGGAACAGCCTTAGTTGTCAGGGGAAGGACCAAAGAAAAGTACAAAGGTGGAAAGAGGAATCGGTCTCGTAGCAAGTCCCGCAGTGCTAAAGGCAAGAGTGACATAGAATGCTACCATTGTGGCAAGAAGGGTCACATGAAAAGAGACTGCAGAGAATGGAAAACAGAAAAAGGCAAAGAGAAAGCTGAAGACCATGGTGAGAAGAACAAGTCCTCAGTGAAGATTCAAGAAATAAATGTGACAAACACTGTTGCAGAGGATGACAGTCTAGTGTCAGGAGACATCTACTTCTTGAAGAATACAATGGACTCAGCTCTTCTTACAGCATCTGATGGAAATGCACTGAGTGACTGGATTATAGATTCAGGGGCATCACTTCATATGTCTCCAAACAAGGAGTGGTTTACTTCTTATGTGACCACTAAAGATCATGTTCGGCTAGGCAATGGGCAGACATGTGAGATCTTAGGTGTTGGAGATGTTCAATTGAAGTTTCAGAATGGCTCTTCTTTCACGTTGAAGAATGTGAGACATGTTAACCTATCTCTAGGGGGAGCTTCTTACTTTATGACATTTATAGATGATTACTCGAGGAAAGTATGGGTTTACTTTCTCAAGCACAAGGATGAAGCGTTTAGTGTTTTCAAAACGTTTGTGACACTTGTGGAGAATCAGAGTGGCAAGAAGCTTAAATGCTTACGCACTGACAATGGTGGAGAGTATGTTTCAAAGGCCTTTCAGGACTTTTGTGAGTCAAAAGGTATAAAACGTGAACTTACTGCTCCTTACAATCCTCCTCAAAATGGTGTTGCTGAGAGGATGAATAGGACCATACAAGAGAAGGTCAGAAGTATGTTGTCTAATGCACAACTGCCAAATGGGTTTTGGGCTGAAGCTGTATCAACAGTTGTTCATCTTGTAAATAGATCTCCTAGCAAGGTTTTGCAGAAGGATTCTGTGCCAGAGATGGTATGGTCAGGCAAAATGCCCTCATACAAGCATCTCAGAGTCTTTGGCTGTGAGGCATATACTCACGTTCCAAAGGAATTTAGGAACAAACTTGAGCCAAAGAGTAGAAAGTGCATCTTTCTAGGCTATGGTAATTCTGGTGAGATGGGGTACAGACTTTGGGATCCCGAATCCAGAAAGGTTGTCTGCAGCAATGATGTTCACTTTAATGAATCCAAATATCATTCTAAACCAGAGAGGGTTGAGGAGATTAGAAGAGTTGTCTTCCAAGAAGATGGACCTGCACGTGCAAGACAAAATGTCAGGGCTCAAGAGGAGGAAGGACAGGATAGAGTGGAACCACAGGTTGTGGCTGAGCCTGAGCCACCTATTGTGCGTAGATCTGGACGTGTCACGCGACCTCCTGATAGGTTTGTTCCATCTATGAACTATGTCATGTTGACTGATTGCAATGAGCCTTCATGTTACAAGGAAGCAGTGCAAATGAAGGACTCCGAGAATTGGCAATTGGCCATGCAGTCAGAGATGACAGCTCTGCATAAAAACAAGACATGGAAGCTAGTTAAATTACCATAGGGCAAAAAGGCTCTACCTTGTAAATGGGTTTACAGGTATAAGATCACCGCTCATGATAGTCAGCCAAAGTACAAAGCAAGGCTTGTTGCCAAGGGCTTTAAGCAAGAACAAGGCATTGACTTTGATGAATTCTTCTCTCCGGTGGTCAAGATGACTACATTGAGATGCTTTCTTGCATTGGTTGCCATATTAGATTTGGTGTTGCACCAAATGGATGTCAAGACAGCGTTCTTGCATGGTGATTTAGATGTGGAAATTTACATGCAATAGCCAGAAGGGTTTGTTGAGAAAGGCAAGGAAGATTGGGTATGCTAGTTGTTAAAGAGTCTTTATGGCTTAAAACAATCACCGAGGGCATGGTACCATAAATTCCACAAGTTTATGCTTTCTCAAGGCTACAAACGTAGTGAGTTCGATCACTGTCTATATACAAAGAAGGCTAAGGATGGCAGTTGGCTGATCCTTATTTTGTATGTGGATGACATGTTGATTGCTGGCAAGCACTTGGAAGAAATTTCAGCTTTGAAGTCAAAGATGGCAAAATCGTTTGACATGAAAGACATGGGTGAGGCAAGTCATATACTTGGTATGCGCATTGAGAGAGACAGATCAAAGAATTTGATTTGGTTATCTCAAACAGAGTATATTGACAAGGTTTTGCAACGTTTCAATATGGTGAAGGGAAAGGCACTGAGTGTTCCATTGCCACCATATGTGAAACTTAGCAAACAAGATTGTCCTGTGTCTGAGGAAGAACAGGCTGAAATGGATAAGATTCCATATGCGTCTGCAATGGGTAGTTTGATGTATGCAATGATTGCTACTCGCCCAGACATTGCATTTGCAGTGGGAGTAGTAAGTCGATACATGTCAAACCCAGGCAAGAAACATTGGGAGGCAGTGAAAGGAATATTGAGATACCTGAAAGCTACAAAGAGTATGCGTATATGCTATGGGAGTCAGGAGCTAAGTGTAAAGGGTTTTACAGACTCAGATTATGCAGGTGACTTAGACAACCGAAGGTCTACGTCAGGGTATGTCTTTACATTGGCTGGTGGAGCAGTATCATGGCGTTCTAGATTACAAGATTGTGTTACTCAGTCTACTACAGAGGCTGAATATGTTGCAGCATTAGAGGCATGCAAAGAATCAATTTGGCTTAATCGACTAGTAACAGATTTGGGAATCAAAGAAGAGATGCCTGTGTTATATTGTGATAGTCAAAGTGCTATACAATTGGCTCGCAATCCAGTTTATCACTCAAAGACAAAGCATGTGGATGTGAAGTATCATTTCATCAGGGAAATTCTCGAGGATAAGCAACTTCAGCTTGTCAATGTTCACACCACAGAAAATCCTGCTGATCTACTTACAAAAGGACTTCCCTCAGAGAGCTTTGCGCATTTTCGCAAGCAGTTAGGTGTAGGGTAGTACATCACTTCTCTACATCTCTTGTATATTAGCTTGTATAGTAGCTTCTCTCACACTTAAAGTACCACATTGGACTTTAAGTGGGAGGTTTTTGGGGTATAAAGCCCAATGTGGTCGCCCAGGTAAGTGGGCGGGCCGCCAGGTATGTACACATTTTTTTAAAAAAAAAACCTAATAAGAACTCACTATGCTCTACACATTACAGTAGAGCGAGTTCACCATATCATCGTGCTCTTCTTCTCGCACTCTCTCTCGCGTCGCACTTCCGCTCGTACTCCTTCACATGTCCCGCTTGTCTCCTGCAAAGAGCCTCCATTTTTGTGTCCCATGAGGGCATGCGAGCACACTACCCTGCATACACATAGAGAGAGACACAGAGAGAGAGAGTGTTTTTTCCAGAGAAGTGGAGAGTAGCCAAAAGCCTTGGTCGGCTCTGAGCAACCACGGAGAAGCGAAGAGAGTAGCTAAAATCCTCAACTAGGGTTTCAGCACATCCTCTCCCCCCCCCCCGATGAGCAATTGGGGATGTGGATCATCCTACCACCATCCACACATCTCGCTTTGCCTGCCCCATTCACGGTGCCCACCTTTGCCATCAACTTTGTGTTGTATTTTTTGTGTGGTTTGGCAGAACTCACGAGGACCTTACTAAGCTACCAATGCCATCCATCATTTATGTGCTACTAATCATTGCTTGAGGCACTACCTTTGGTGCCATCTCTCACTCCCCGTCATGAGTTCCCTTCACGGCCTAGCTGTCTCGAGATGGCCTCACTGCCCACTAGCCTCGAAGAGCACCTCCAAATCCCCCCCCACACACAACAAACCCATGCCATAATAAGTCATCTCTCTCTCTCTTTCTCTCTCTCTCTCTCTCTCTCTCTCTCTCTCTCTCTCTCTCTCTCTATATATATATATATATATATATATATGTATATATATATATATATGTATATAGTTGAGTGCATGGGGACAATGCTAAAGAAAAACCTAGGTTTAATGTAATCCCATGTACAAATTTAAGGTCTTCCTCTAAAATTTCAATTTGAAGGTGAGAAAACCCGAAAAATTTAGAGAAATTTAGTGAAAACCTCAAGTATAGTCAAAACTGCACAAAGGTTGTTTTTGGTTGCACTTGCATGGAACCAGTTTGCTCCTCTTCTTATCATCTAAGGATAGGTGATCAGTCGCAAAGCAAGCAACCATGGTCCTCCCAAAAGGATCATGGTACAAAGACATTGTAGTCTCCTTTTACGCACAAGCTACTATGCCAAATGAGAGGGGTGAAGTTTCCTAGGCCCTACACCACCATGAAAATGGAGCAACCAAAGAGTTATAAATCACCAAAAAATGTGTTGTCTTTTCAATGGATGCAACAAAAGGACATCACTCTATATGCAATCACCTTGTTTGACATCCTCCATGCATTTAGTCACCCATTTCTATTGGATGAGGACCAAAAATACATTCATAGCATAAGGGGAGTCTATATCATTGCCAAGCATTCACAATTTTCAAGATATGCCAACACAAAAGAGGCAGGCAAGGAAGCTCGCGGGAGGCCAAGTGCTCCGATGTAATTTCCATATGCTTGCATCTTGACAACATGTGCAAATGAATTGATGTTGAGATGGTTAGTCTAAGGCTAATTTACTTTTGAAAAGATATTTATTGTCAAAGGTCTCTCTCTCTCTCTCTCGCTCTCTCTCTCTCCTCCCTGTCCTAATGTTAGCCTATAGATTATGACTAAGTAGCAAACACTCTCTCCATTAACACGTCTTTCAATTTGGAGGAGTGGAATTCTATCGAGAAGAGTTATCATTGAACATCCTGAACAAAGTGTGTCTATACTACTCTATTACGGGGGAGAGGATTCTGGCTGCCAGGTGGTAGTGCATTCTACATCCGGCAATGAAACATTTGGCTCGAAGGTTGTGGTTACAGTGCGAGGAGTTGCCCTCAAGACTGAGCATGTGAAGGATGAGGCCTCCACTCCGTAGGGACACCTGTGTGTGTGTGTGTGTGTGTGTGTGTGTTGAGATGGTCAGTCTAATGCTAATTAGATTTTGAAAAGATATTTATTGTCAAAGGTCTCTCTCTCTCTCTCTCTCTCTCTCTGTGTGTGTGTGTGTGTGTGTGTGTGTGCAAGCATTGCGCACGGGGAGAGAGAGAGAGAGAGAGAGAGAGAGAGAGAGAGAGAGAGAGAGAGAGAGAGAGAGAGAGAGAGAGAGAGAGAGAGAGAGAGAGAGAGCATTGTTGCTTAAATAAATGAAAACCTACAAATAAAAAATCGTCAAGACTAATGAGCGCATGGGGGGGGGGAGAGAGAGAGAGAGAGAGAGAGAGAGAGAGAGAGAGAGAGAGAGAGAGAGAGAGAGAGAGAGAGAGAGAGAGAGAGAGAGAGCATCCACATTGTTGCTTAAATAAATGGAAACCTACAAATAAAAAATCGCCAAGACTAATTGTCTGTATTTCGAGGGTTTTAGAAGAATTTAGAATGAAATTGTTTAAAGTTTCAAATTTCAAACATCTATACTACTCTATTATGGAGAAAGGAATTTAGAAAAGCCTCGCCCTACAATGGACCTTGCTCTACTATGCGGTCAATATCTTACTGCGCCATGTCTACGCTCTCCACGCCTCATAAAAAAATGTTTTTGGCAAGCCATGGTCATAGGAAAGTCAAATAGAGAGAGAAAAGTGCCTACGCTCGTGCTCAAAATAATAATGGGAGAGAGAGAGAGAGAGAGCATCCACGTCAACGCTTAAGTAAATAGAAACCTACAAATAAAAAATCGTCAAGACTAATTGTCTACATTTAGAGGGTTTTAGAAGAATTTAGAATGATTTTTTTAAATGTTTGTAGGTTATCTTACCTTCAAATTTCAAACATCTATACTACTCTATTATGGACAAAGAAATTTAGTGAAGCCTTTCCCTACAATGGACCTTGCTCTACTATGCGGTCAATGTCTTACTGCGCCATGTCTACGCTCTTCACACCTCATAAAGCATTGGTTCCTACAACTGCTACTCGCAAACTTTCTCTCGCTAAGCTTGCAATGACAATCATTGTTTTTTTTGGTTGCCCAACACCAATAGAAAGTCCCACTAGTAGTTTGCACCACCCCTCAAAACCACCTTGAATAGCCTCATATGCCTTTAGCCAATAGAGCGGGCCCATTGGTAAGAGCGAGCGAGACCCGTTGGAGGCGGGGTGTGTGAGCTCGTGCTATGTTATGGTTTTACCTACGACTCCCACGTGGCACTTTCTGAGGAGGGTTAACAAATTCGAACAAATTTATGATAAGAGTGTAGCTCAAGGGCTTTTGCTATAAAAAAAGGTGATATGTAGAGCCTTGGTTAACATGCATGCCAATGTGGTTAAAGCACTTTTTTTTTTCATGAGCTCACTATGTGGCTAGCTATCACTTGGAACAAATTGATTGCAAAGTTTTCCAAATGGCTCTAAGCATGAAGCAATGGACTATTCCTACTAATGTGCTTGTCTTTAGTAGACCTAGCAAGCACTGGGCCTCTTCAGTGAACGTAGAGCAAGATTTTAACTCCATATGTAGTCCACTGACTTTATTTTTGATATAGTATCCTTGACCACCTGTAGAGCATCAAAATTAATGAGCTCCTTATCCATGATGCGGTCTCTTGGAACGCCTTGAATGTAGGATATGCTCTTTATAAGAAATGAACAAAGGATAGGCAAAGAAGCAATGGGCTACTTATGCAAGGCACCTTAGGCAGGTGAGAGCAAAGGATCAAAAATGGGAAGAGTAGGAATTTTTGAAGTATACTCAGATAACCTAATGCAGGTGTTGCCACATCCAATTGGGTTGGATGCATCTTCCAAGGTTAATAATGGAAAGAGTAGGGCCTTCTAACCTATACCCAAAGTTCAAACAACCTGTACAATAGACATTGTCACATCTGACTTGCATCGCAAGGGTGTGACAGATGTTCCATGCCCTTGACGAAAGGCTTAAGTGATTTGAGAAGCTAGAAAGAAGTCTTTGAAGCTGCAACAATGGATCAACATTGGGAGGAGTTGCACTGGTTTTGAACCTATTCCACAACTCAGTGTGGAGCAATTCACAATCTCTCTCTCTCTCTCTCTCTCTCTCTCTCTCTCTCTCTCTCTCTCTCTCTCTCTCTCTCTCTCTCTCTCTCTCTCCCCCCCCCCCCCCCCCCCCCCCATTTATTACACGCTTGATGGGTCCATCTCATTTCGTTACAGGTGAAGCTAGGCACAAGGAGATCTAGACGATGTCAGAGGGCAACAGGTTGCCGCCATGGGAGGGGCAAGATGCTCATATGATATATAATACCTGGTAGAGTGCTAGCACACACACACACACACACAATAGGACTATAAATTAATGAAAATCAACTCTGCTAATGAATGCGGGGGCCAGTGCAAGCAGCTTCCAGAGGAAAGTGGGCCAATGTCAGAGGCATCGTGTCATGGCCAAGGGAGATAGTGGATGGGAGGCTTCATGGGAGTTTGAAAAAATGTTGAGGGTGACGTAACTAGGTAGAAGGGCAAACAACACTGAATTGTTAAACACAGTCGAAGGGGCACGACAATCTACAAGCAGTGTTAACTAAATTGTTAAACATGGGAGACGTTGAACTATCAAACATAGGCCGTTTGTTTTAAAGAGGGTCTAGTAAGGATGATTTTGCTACAGGATTTGTTAAACACAGGAGGTGCAGGGCCATACTCAAGCCGAGGTCGCACATATGTGAAACTATTAAAGACATCCTTGTTGGAAGATGTCAGCAAGCATGTTGCAGACGGTGACAGACCTGGTCCCCGGATATCTGCCAAGTTTTTTCTTAGATGACTAATCTGCTCGTGATGTGGATATCCTTGGAAGCTTGCTTTTTTGGCCTTGAAGAACATCAAAGGAGGCCTTACTAGGCCCGTGTCACAAGCAGACATAGATCACATGCAACGAAACAAGTGATACAATCACAAGGCCTGCCAATTATGAATGATTTGAGATAATTATCAAAGGTAACTCACATCTTATAAAACCCATGATAATTATCTTACCTCAGATAACTAGTTTAACTAATTATCTCAGCATAATTACATTGTTTTTAGGAAAAAATTAAAAGGGGGAAAATAATCAAACTAATAAAAAATGCTTTGAGATATATATCAAAGGTAAACCACATCTTAGGGAACCCATGATAATTATCTTAACCTCAGAAAATTAGTTTATCTAATTATCTTAGCATAATTATACTTTTTTAGGATAAATTAAAATAGGGAAAACAGAAAATTAATCCAAAATGCTTCGAGATAATTATCAAAGATAAATCACATTTTATAAAACTTGTGATAATTATCTTAACTTCAAATAATGAGTTTAACTAATTATCTCAGCATAATTACACTGTTTTTAGGAGAAATTAAACGGGAAAAATGATCAAACTAATCCAAAATTATTTGAGATATTTACCAAAGGTAAATCACATCTTAAGAAACCCGTTATAATTATCTTAATCTCAGATAATTAGTTTAATTAATTATCTCAGCATAATTATAATGTTTTTAGGAGAAATTAAAAGAAGAAAAATAGCAAATTGATTCAAAATGCTTTAAGATAATTATCAGAGGTAAATTACATCTTATGAAACCTGTGATAATTGTTTTAATCTCAAATAATTAGTTTAACTAATTATCTCAGTATAATTACACTATTCTTAGAAGAAATTAAAAGAGGGGAAATAGCAAATTGATCCAAAATGATTTGACATAATTATCAAAGGAAAAATACATTCTATGAAACCCATGATAATTATCTTGACCTCAAATAATCAGTTTAACTAATTATCTCAACAGAATTACACTATTTTTAGGGGAAACTAAATAGGGGAAAATAGTAAACTGATCCAAAATGCTTTGATATAATTATCAAAGAAAAACCACATCTTAATCAACCCTTGATAATTATCTTAATTTTAGATAGTTATTTTAACTAATTATCTCAATACAAAAACATTGTTTTTAAAGAAAACTCAATGGGAAAAAATAGTAAGTTAAACTAAAAAACTTTAAGATAATTATCAAAGGTAAATCACATTTGATGAAACGTGTGATAATTATCTTATTAGTTTAGCTAATTATCTCATTAGAAAAACACTATTTTTTAGGGTAAAGTAAACGGGGAAATTAGTAAATCATGTGATATGATTACATAATATTTATCAGAGTTAGAATACATGATAAAAAGGTGGTGATAATTATTTCAAGGTTAGAAACTTAGTATAGATATTTATCTAAGTCAAATGATACTAATTCTAGCTGAAAACTAAAGAGGAAAATTGGTAAATCATACTATATGAGTACATGCTATTTATTAGAGCTAGATTACATGATGAAAAGGCTGTGATAATTATTTCAAGGATAAAAACTTAGTATATATGTTTAGTTTAGTCAAATTATACTAATTCTAGCTAGAAACTAAAAGGAGAAATTAGTAAATCATGTTATATGATTACATGATATTTATGAGAGTTAGATTACATGATAAAGAAGCCGTAATAATTATGTCAAGGTTAGAAAATTAGTATAGATATTTATCTAAGTCAAATTGTACTAATTTTAGCTAAAAGTTAAAGATGGCAATTATATAATTGAGTTGGAAAATTAAAAGATAATTATCAAAGGTCACAAACGTCCTTATCCCCTTGTGATAATTATACCATAGTTAATTAGTGAGTTTAGAAAATTATAATTGACCAAAAGTCCTATTTTTAGCAAAAGATTAATTAAAATAAATAGACTTTGTTATCAAAAGTTTTAGGAAAATTATAGTAAGTGTAAACCTATGATACAAAGTGGAAGAAAAGAACTCTTTGAGAGAAAATAAATAGAATAAATATTAAGCTCAAAATAAACAGATTCCAAGCCTAAAATTCGATGGAAAAGATATACAAAATTATAAGAAAATTAGGATAGCTTAGAAAACCCTTAGGAAAGTTGTGGAAAAAGTTCTCATGCCTGTATAGGAAAATAAGTAATTACTAGGTCAAGAATTTACTAATTAAGACTATAAATTTAACCTAGATTTGGGTAAAATTGGATACAAAGGTTAAGTTTAGCTTTCGGATAATTTACCTAATGATTAGACGTCCTTTTTATAAGGATAAGAAGTTATGGCACCTAAAAGGACCCGAGAAAATCCTATATCTGATTATGAGGACGTAGCTCCAAAACGAACCAGAGCGTCGCACGACGACGAAGCCGGGACTAGTAGGAGGCCTACAGAGGAGAGTCTTCAGGCGCCAGCATAGCAGCAGATGGCCAATCAATCCCAGGTGGGTTTCCCATTATTCAATTAAGTCTTTAAATAGTTTAAGTTATTTTATAAGTTAGCATTGCATACTGTAGACGGCTGGATAGTTCATTGTGTGGGAACGTCTTCTTAAGAGATGGGCAACGAATTACTTAGTAGTTACTATGGTAATTACTACAGTAAACCCAAAGTGTATAAATAGGGCCCATTACATTGTAATCGGGTTGGCAATTGTTATCATTTGGGTTAGCCCTTTGGCTGTACTTGTACTTGAGAATCATTGGCAGTATTGTCGGCTGTACTTTCTCTCTGTAAATCATATTCGTTGTAATCTTGATCTGTAATTCCAATCATGGCATATATTCCAGTTATACTTACTTCTCGTCCAGTCTTCTGAATATGAACCTTATTTCCAGTACATAAGTCTCATTCTTATTTCAGTATCCAAATTCCAGTCTAGTTTCTCATTCATGTCCAGTCAACTGTTTGAAATCTTCCTACACTAGTAGTTGAAATCTTCTAGCACTGGAATTAGCTGTCTCAAGAGATCAGCTCCAATTCCATTTTGGCGATCACGGTGGGACGAGCTGAAGCTCGTTGACTGAAAGACTCTTCTCCCAGTTCGAAGTTTTCAGCAATGGCACCAAAATCTAGTCGTGGCCGAAAATCCACCATTCGTGCTGACCCCATTCCTGAGGAGTCAGGAAGAGAGTCTAACCCCAAGCAAGAGAAGATGACTGACACTGAGGCTCAGGAGGAGCATAGTCAGGCTGATGAGGCGTAGGACTCACAGCACTCCAGTCATTCTCGACGCAGACGGGCAGAACGAGAAGCACGGAAGGCAAAGAGTTCCAAGAGTTCTCGGTCCCGACAGCGAGATGAGGATACCAAGGGAGGTAAAGGAAGTAATCGTACTTCTAGCAGACAAACCAAAGAAGACACTGACACTGAGACAGAGACAGAGATTGATTGGGATGCTGACACTAACAATTGCAAGAAGACTCCCAAGCGTCATTATGAATTCAAGAAGAGAAGTGGCAGGATCAATAGTAATCGGAATGATTACACAGCTTCCCTGAAGATTTCTTTTCCAATATTCAAGGGAGGGTAGAAGGATGATCCAGACGTTCACATACAAGCTTTCGAGCAGTATGCTGAATTCAAAAATATTGATGAAGATGATTGGGGGGAATATTTTCCACAAACCTTGAAGGAGGCAGCGAGGAAATGGTATTACCATTACCCTGCCTGCCGGCTCAGATCATATAACAAATTTCTCAAAGCCTTCAGGTTGGAATATTCCGACAATAGAGAGGACGAAGATATTCTCTGTGACCCTGCCTGCCGGCTCAGATCATATAACAAATTTCTCAAAGCCTTCAGGTTGGAATATTCCGACAATAGAGGGGACAAAGATATTCTCTGTGACTTAGATAAGATCAAACAGGGAAATTTGTCAGTCCGCAGTTATGTGGAAAAGATCAAGGAGCTAACCAGGCAGTTAGAGGAACCGCCATCTGAGAAGAAATTGAGGGCATGGTTCCTGAATGGGTTCAGAAGCAAAAAGCTTAGGGAACAAGAGGTACCAGCCCCTACCAAGAAATTCAATGATCTGGTCCCAAGGGCATTAAAGCTGGAACAGCAGGCTAAGAAGGAAAAGAGCCACAAGAAACGAAGGACCACTAGTAGTAGCTGTGCTACTGAAAGTTCTGATTCCAGTGAGATGTCCTGTAGCTCCGAGAGCAGCTCTAATGAACGAGCAAAGGAGAAATCAAAGAAGGGATCCTGGACCAAGAAAATTGAAGAAATGGCTAGACAGATTGCCGAAATTAGCCACACAAGACAGCCAGTTCGAAAGATGGAGACTTGGTGTTCAAGATGCAAATCCAAGGACCATATCTCCACTGAATGTCCACAATGTACCTACTACAAGGCTTTTGGTCACCTATGGAATAATTGTGGCATCAGAATTCACCACTTTAAGAAAGGCAAAGATCTGTCAGTGGTTGCCTACACTGAACCATTGAAGGTAGAACCAGTCAAAGTAGCTCAAGAGGAGAGACCAGGTACCAGTGGTACTGGTCAGGGACGTGGCCGATTCCAACCAGGAATGGGCAGAGGCAGAGGAAGAAGCAACTTCCAGAACAAGAGCATGAATTGCTATACTTGTGGGAAGTATGGTCATTTTGCAGCCCAATGCCCAGATGCACCTGCAACGACTACTACTGAGGCTAAGGCACCAGAGCCAATCCCAGTCAGGGTAGTTACTAGGAGCAAGGGGGTAGTCATTGAAGAAATCCCAGACACTTCAGAAGCACCAGTCAATCCTAACAGCAGCAAGTGGGCTCAACAAAGAGAAGTTTGGAAGGCCAAAGGTAAAGAAAAGGTGGTAGATGAGTGGCAAGAGCAAAGGGAACTAGCGGCAAAAATCATGAAGGATTTAGCCAAGAAGCTGCCAGAGCAGCTAAAAAGTTTCGAAGCCAAAGTCATTCAGAGGATACCAACCTAATCGACTGATAAAGATCAGTCAGTACCGGCCATAACTGAGACCATGCTGGCTGTGGTACATGGACTAGCTGATGAAATGGGAGTGGATGGAAAGAGTGGAAGCACTTCAAAAGAAGAATGGCAATGTGAAGATACCAGTTCTTCAAGCTCTCACAATCAGTCTGACCAAGAGAGAGAAGAAATTCATGTGAAAAATTGTGATAGAATTCAGAAGCTGATTGTAGAGATGGAGGATATAAGAAAAACCTTGCCTGAGGTGGCCAACTTTATCAAACAGCGTAGGAAAGCTTATGCAGAGGCCAGAACAGTGGACCTGACGGCCGTTCGAGATGATGACGTTCCACTTATTCAGGTGGACTACAAGGTCAGGAAGCAGTGGGAACCTCTCTCAAGTGTTATCCTGGATGGAGGGGCAGGAGTCAACATAATGGGAGCCCATCTTCAGTAAAGAATGGGTATCACCAATATGAAACCAGCACCATTCAAAGTACGAATGGCAGATCATAGAATCGTACAGGCGACGGGTATGATTGAAAATATGTAGATAAGAGTTGGGAGGGAGAAATTCAAAACCAGTTTCCTAGTCTTGGATGTGCAAGGAGCATATGGGATGCTACTAGGGCACCCATGGTTGAGAACAGCACATGCTGTTCATGACTATGCAAAATTGTGATAGAATTCAGAAGCTGACTGTAGAGCTGGAGGATATAAGAAAAACCTTGCCTGAGGTGGCCAACTTTATCAGACAGCGCAGGAAAGCTGAGGCAGAGGCCAGAACAGAGGACCTGACGATGATGAAGTTCCACTTATTCGGGTGGACTACAAGGTCGGGAAGCAGTGGGAACCTCTCTCAAGTGTTATCCTAGATGGAGGGGCAGGAGTCAACATAATGGGAGCCCATCTTCAGCAAAGAATGGGTATCACCAATATGAAACCAACACCATTCAAAGTACGAATGGCAGATCATAGAGTCGTACAGGCGACGGGTATGATTGAAAATATGCAGATAAGAGTTGGGAGGGGGAAATTCAAAACCAATTTCCTAGTCCTGGATGTGCAAGGAGCATATGAGATGCTACTAGGGCGCCCATGGTTGAGAACAACACATGCTGTTCATGACTATGCAAACCAAACATTCACCATAGAAGGGGCCAGTGGGCAGAATCCAAATCCAGACCAACAATACCAGGAGCTGGAAAAAGGAACTGAGGCCGAAGGAGTTATGTCAGAAGTACATAGCCAAGAAGATCGAGCAAATGCTGGCGTCCATGAATATATTTCCTTTGGCAGAAATTGACTTGAATGCAGTCTTGCTGAACAAAGAGCAGGCTGACAAGCAGAAGAGACAATTCCCTGATCAGTTTACTGAAGTCAATACAGGGGAAAGAACAGTCCAGCTAACTGGAAGGATGGTGGAACCAGCGAATACTGGTATAGTAGAGGAACCAGTATGTTTTGAAGAGTACCCAGTGGATCAGAATACTGATTCAGAAATGAATGGACCATCCTGGGATTACGTTGAAGAATCGACCAAACGAAAAGGAGGCGGGCCAAACTGGTTGCTTCCAGATGACCAGGAAGTGGAAGAGTGGAACCTAGGATCAGAGGATAATCCTAGAATGATCAAGGTCAACAAGCACCTCAATCCGGCAATGAAGGAAAAGGCACGGAAAATGTTCCAGAGCTATAAAGATGTGTTTGCCTGGGAACATACAGATCTGAAGGGAGTAGTCCTGAAGTATGTCATCACCGAATACCGCTGAAACCAAATGCTAGGCCAGTACGACTGCAAAGATACTGGATGAACCCCAACTATGCAAAGAAGGTCAAGGAGGAGATTGATAATCTTGTCAAGGCTGGGTTCATCACAGAAGTGGCAAGCAGTGATAGGCTATTTCCCATAGTCGTCGTTCCCAAGAAGAATGGAAAATTGAGAGTTTGTGTCGACTATAGGAAACTAAACGCCCAAACTATTAAGGATCCATTTCCCTTGCCTTTTACTGATATGTTTCTTGATGAGATAGCAGGATATGAAATGTATAGCTTCATGGATGGTTATAGCGGCTATAACCAGTTATAGATCGCTCCTGAAGATAGATCCAAGACCACTTTCATCACTGAGTGGGGAGCTTTCATGTATCTGGTGATGCCTTTTGGCCTGTGCAATGCACCAGCTACCTTTCAGCGGTGTATGATGGAGATGTTTAATGAATTCCTTCATTGGTTCCTCGCCATTTTCATGGATGACTTCACTGTCTATTCAGATGAGGAATAGCACCTCCTATTCTTAGAAATGGTTTTCAAACTCTGTCAGGAGAAGCGGATTTGTTTGAATCCATTCAAATTTGTTTTTCTAGTCTAGAAGGGACAGCTACTGGGACATGTGGTTTCCTGCAATGGAATAGAGATGGCCAATGACAAAATTCAGTGTGTTCAGCAAGCTAAAGCACCCAGAACTGCTTCAGAGTTGAGTTCTTTCTTGGGTTATGTGAATTTCTATAGAAGATTTGTACATAAGTTTTCTTCTCAAGCAGTACCACTATATGAGCTTACAACGAAGACCAGTAAGTTCAATTGGACTGATGAATGTGAGGAGAGCTTCCAGAATCTGAAAAAAGCCATTACCAGTAAACCAGTCCTTAGGCAGCCAAAGTGGGATATTATTTTCCACGTACATGTCGATGCTTCAGGATTGGCAATGGGGGCAATATTAGCTCAGCCAGACGGAAGAACTGATTATCCGGTTTATTTTGCCAGTCCGCAGATTTAGTCAGGCTGAACAAGGCTATACAACTACTGAGAGAGAAGCCCTTGGAATGGTTTTCAGTGCTACAAAGTTCAGGCACTACCAGTTGGGAAAGTTATTTCATTTTTATGTGGACCATCAAGCTCTTCTGTTTCTGATTAATAAAGTCATTATTCAAGGCAGGCTGATAAGATGGATGATGTTCCTAATGGAGTTTGAATTCAGAATTTTCCATAAGCCTGGCCGAAACCATTGTGGAGCTGATTTTCTCTCAAGAAGTACGGACGGATATTCAGAATCACCCTTGAGAGACGAACCAGTGGATGATGATTTATTTTAGTTAGAGGCAGAAGAATCAGTGGATCCTGAATGGTATGATATTTATCAATTTCTTTCCCAAGGTGACTTTCTAGAGGATTGGAAGCAGAATCAGAAGAAAGCTCTGATCATAAAAAGCCTGAAATTTACTATCATAGGAGGATTCTTTATCGACTGGGTGTTGATGGTATACTTCGACGATGTGTCCCTATGGAAGGAAGAATGCAAGTAATTTCAGAAGCGCATAATGGTGAATCTGGTGGACACTTTTCCAACGAAGTAACCTATAAGAAGATTCTGCAAGCTGGTCTGTGGTGGCAAACATTGATTGCTGATGTCAGGAGTTTTTGTTAAACTTGTGATATATGCCAAAGAATGGGTCGACCAACAGCTGCAGATATGACTCCCTTGATGCCAGTACAACCACTGGGAGTATTCATGAAATGGGGACTAGATTTTATGGGACCTTTTAAGAAGGTTACTCCTAGGAAGAACAAATACATAGTAATGGCTACTTGTTATGTCACCAAGTGGGTTGAAGCTAAGGCTCTTCCTAACAACACAGCCAAGTCAACTGCAAGGTTTCTATTTGAGAATATTGTCTGCCGATACGGATGTCCAGTAGAGATTGTGACCGATCAAGGAACACATTTTATTAATGACACTATGGAAATCCTATTGAATATGCTTTCAGTCAAGCATCGGAAATCTACTCCTTACTATCCCAGATGCAATGGACAGGCTAAAAGTAGCAACAAGACAATAAAGACTATTCTCACTAAGGTGGTGCAAAAGAAACCAGACCATTGGGATTTGAAACTTCAGACTGCTCTATGGGCTTATAGGACAGCTTATAAGGTAACTACTGGAATGACACCATTCAGAATGGTGTATGGCACTGAAGCTGTGGTTCCTATGGAGTTTGTAATCCCAAGTCTGAGAATGGCTGTGAAGTATGGCTTAGACTTTAACCATAATCTTAAAAAACGGCTAGATGAACTGATGCAATTAGATGAACTCAGGCAACGGGCTATGTTGGAACAAGAAATTGTTCAACAACGAAGGAAGCACTAGCATGATCGCCGAATTAAAGTTTGTGAATTTCAGAAACGAGACTTAGTGCTTCTATATCAGTCTAGACTGGGTCCAAAGAATCCAAACTTGAAGATTGCCTGGGCAGGACCATTTGAGGTAGACTGGGTCTTCTCTAATGGCACAGTCAGATTGAAAGATTTATCTGGATTCTTGTTGCAAGGAGTATATAATGGGGAAAATATCAAGCTTTATTATTTAGAGGCCAGAGAAGCTGGGCAAGAACAAGGTACTAAGGAACTGGAACTTGATGATCAAGAGATACCAGAATCAGACATTTTTGGACTTTTTCATGTGCAACCAGTTCCAATTGCAGAACTAGTACCGGAAGAACCAGATCAGGCTGACCTTAGAATCAGTACTAGTATGGTCGAGCCAAACTGGAACTCAGTCCAGTATCAGTGGAGGCACACTTTCCAATTTTAAACGCCCAACGGTCAGATGGCACTCCAGTAATAATTATTTCATGGATGGGTTGCAGTCTTGTCCAATGCATGTCTGCCACGACAGTAGCGACCCACACAAGTCTAGGAACGGTGAATGGTGGAGCTTTTATGGCACGAACACGTATAACAGTCAGGAGAGTTAGCATTTTTCCTCACAAATCCCCTGCGCGACGCTTTCCTCCTGTTAACCATTCGCCATCGCCAAGCTCTGAGGTTTCTTCGCTACAGCCGCAAACCTCGACCTCTGAAGAGACAGTTGACTATTAGATAGCCTTGTCAGCAACACCAGGGTACGGCTTTGACACGACAAGTAAGTCATCTTCTCCTTCGCCTGTTTCATCGTCATCGTCTTCACAGTGTATGGGTAGAAGGAAACGCTCAGAGAAGATGCACGAGTCTCTTGAGAAACCCAGGCCATAGTTGATGTTGCAAAGGCATGCCTTCCCATTATACCGTATAGTAAAATCCAGCGTTATGTATTCACTGACCAAGAAATGACTCTACTACAACTATGGGATCTCCGAGTTGTGTTGCAAGATAAGAATTGCTTTTGATGCAGACATCATCAAGTAAGTTCTTGACTCTTTCGACGTTGAAGATGGAAGTGCCATGGTAAATGGTAGAAAGGTGTCGATGACACCAGAAACCATAGCTTTTGCATTCAGAATGTCCAACGAGCTCAAACCATCGGTGGCAACTGCACAGCAGATAAGTATAGCTCTGCAGGAGGATGAAGCGGCTAAACGTAAGCACAAGGCAAGTGGTCAAGGAGTTCCAGTAGCAGGACTGGAATCTTCCACTGCTTACAGGTTTGTAGCCGAAGCGGTAAGCCTTAAAAACAACCCAACGTATGTATTCGAAAAAAAATTTGCTATGTTGTTGGCCAAGATATTGGATCCATAGGTTCCTATTAACCTTTGTCAAATTCTCTCACACAATGTACTCCAGCAAACTGCCAAGCTAAAATCTCAAAATGTTTTCAAAGCTTGGTATGTTTGGCAATTCCTGTATTGGGCTATTGCTGCAGATGTTAATGAGCAGGTAAACAAGGCTTGGAGTGAGAAGCCAATTTCTGAGCCTAAGAAAATTGAGCTGTCCTCAGACGACGAAGAAACGGACAGTCAGACTACTTCAACAGACCTGAAAAGGAAAACAACTGCAGAACATGCTGACAGTTCAAAGAAGCCAAAGACTACACTGACAAAGAGCAGTGAGTTTTTGAAACAGATAGAAAGTCGGGTCAAGACAGTGAATACTGAGAAAGCTGTAGGGAGCCAGACAGAGCAGCAATCTTCTCAGAAGATTGTGCCTAGCCAGTCAGTAGCACAAAGTGCAGTTGCTACTGGTTCTGGAAAAGATCAAGCCAAGCCAGCCACTTCTTAGAAGATAGCAGACCAATCAGTGGACAAAGGCAAGAGCCAAATGGACAAGGGGAAAGGTCCAGCTTCCTCAACTCAACCAGGTGGAGTTCGTACTCCAAATACTGAACACATTCTGCAACTGGTAAAACAGGACAAGTTGCAGCAAATGCAGACTCATCAATTGAAAGGGCATCTTCTGCTACGCAAAGCTGATTATGCAACTTTACCCTACATGGCTCCAGTGAAAATATATGAGCCTACTGATTCTGATCCAACCACAATTAAAGACAGATGTTCAGTCCTCATACAGTCTTCTTGGAATACCATTGTCAGTTGTATGGGACAACTGATGGAGGCTACTGGATCAAAAGATGAAGTGAAAAAGCTTAAAGCTGACTTGAAGGAGGCACAAGATCAAATTGAAAAGCTCCAGAAAGCCCGAGAAGAGCAGAACATACAACACAGGGTACTGAAAGCTCATTCAGAAAGGACTAATGAGTTGTTAAGCAAGAAGCTAGCTAAGGCTAAATCTAAAATAATGATCATCAAGAATCAACAAAATGAAGCACTGAGAGTTGCAGAACGGGCTGAAACAATGCTCAGGATGAAGCAAGCGGAATTCAAAAACCTGTTAATGCGCCATACAGCTCTGAAGGCCTCTCTGACTGAAAGATACATCTATAGCAGCTTGGCTGAAATCCTAAATCCATCAGGCAATGTTGTTTTCAATTTAGATAATTTGAAGTCCTTGATGGAAAGTATGCAGAGTGATTTACAGGACAAGGTGACTGAATATAATACTGCTCTGATGAATCAAGCTATATTAGATTATATTGAGTAGTAGACTTCTCTGGATGAGGAAGAAGAAGACAAGGAAGATGAAGCTGATCAGGAGGAGGATGATCAAGAAGCAGGGCATACAAATGATGATGATGATGCCCCACCACCATCTCCACCTCCAGGACCTAGTACTGGTGGGACAGGGCCAACTGAAGGAGGCCAAAATGACCAGCCAGGCCAAAATGAGGGCCAGTAGGAAGGACAAAATGAAGGGCATCAGTTGGGTAACCAGCAGACTGAAGAGCAGTAGCCCAGTCACACTGGGAATCAGCCAAATGATCAGTCCCAGCTCAGTAGGGATGCTAAAGGGAAAATGAAAGTGCACGATGAGGGACCAGTTGTTGATCATCAACATTCACTGCAGCTCATTACCCTGAATAGGCAATTGAGACATCAACATGCCTCCATAACCAGACAGTATCTGGAGGATGATGATCTCTTGTGAGATTTGGAAAGATTTCAATGGCTATATGTTGGAGCCAGGGAAATGGTGGAACATTGGACAGCTTTCCATGATAAAGAAGCTTGCCGTTTACCTGTGCATCCCCGTATAGTCCAGCTGCTGGAACGAGTTCCTGAATGGATACGCAATGCTGACGAGAGAGTGGCAAACCCGCACTTGCAAAGGTAGTCTACTGCAGATTGTCGCTCCCTTGCCCTAGAACTAGAACTTCTGCTGGGTAACAAACCAACTTACCGATGTATGAAGGATGTTAGGGTACAACTCAAGGAAGTTTTGGTGCAAATGCAAACTGCCATAGGTGTTTTGGATCAGAGAGTCAAAGCCATTCTTGAGGACCAGACAGCCACTAGCAAAGGACCTCAGACTAGAATGCCAGTCGAAGCACAGGCAACTACTCTCCGAACATTGTTCCAGCTAGTGAGAATCACCAGAAAGATGATGCAGCAAGAGAACCAGACTGTTCTCAATTTCTTAGAATTTGTGCCTGATTCTCCAGTTCTCTTGTATGTTGTTCCAGTAAGAGAAACAGAGCTGCCAAGATTCTTTCCAGCACTGTATCCTCAACATCCAGAACCAGTTGATCGCCTCACATACTTCAAAATCACTGATGAGCTTCAGGATTGGTATGAGCGATCGACTGTGGAATGGAAGACTTGGCAAACATTGTTCAATGATGCTCTCCAAATCAATGATATTCATGCTCTAAAAGAGGAGATGCATAGGATCCAGCTGTGTATCGGCCAGTGGAAGATTCAAATCAGAGGACTGACCAGGATTACTAATTAGTTGCTACAACTTACGGTCGAATCTTCTAAATTGCCTGAAAAAGACATTGCAGTAAAGTCGGGTCTGGCACCACAGTACAGGGAGATGGCTGAGATTCTTTTCGAAGCTCGAGTCAAAACTAATCAGCCTCTTCCAGAAGGATGGATCCATACTGCTTCGCATTGTCATAAGCTGGCCAGAACCAGAATTAGCCTAATGAGAGCTCCACCTTGGCCTTTTCAGCTGCCTCTCGCAAGCATATGGAATCTCTATTAGCACACATAAGGGCATTTGAGAAAAAGTAAAGCCCTTGGGTTTTATCATCAAAAGTGCTGAAATTTCCATTCTTTTCGTTGATTTTATTAACCTCTTTGCTTCCGTAAGTGTGATTGAGTATACTAAGATTTGTAGCGGTATAGTGGAAGCTAGCCGAAGCTAGTTAAGATTGTATGTGTGTAAGGTTGAGAAAATCTATGAGTGGATATCAACCCATATCCTCATAAGAAATCTATTCTCTTCACCCTCTTTTCTTTGTGGTGGTTTGATGTTTTGTAGAAGCCAGCCCCTCAAAGGGTTACATAATTACATGTGCAGAGGAGTTAAAAAATGAAAGTTAAAAAAAACACAAGTTTATGCAATTACAAGGGGCCTTTGATTCATGAAGATGTGTGTGTGTGTGTGTGTGTGTGTGTGTGTGTGTGTGTGCGTGTGTGTGTGTGTGTGTGTGTGTGTGTGTGTGTGTGTATAGAGGAGTTTTATAAATACCTCTTGAATGGACATGCTATATCAATATGTATTTTTGAAAGGTGCACCCTCCCTCCCCGGGATTAAGATCCACAATAGAGGTATGCAAGGCTAGAAAGGGAGAAATCCGCCTTTAATATGAAAAGAACTCTTCAAGGAAACCTGGATGAACAATCAAAGCTGCACAATCCTTGTACCAAAAATCCCTCTATAGTATATTAAGTGGATATACAAGAGGAAATCAAAAAGATCTACCGTGATAAAGAGCCCAAGCAAATTAGAAATTATTGAAGAACAAATTGAGAATATGGATTTTTCTTTCGCTAAACACAACATATTTTTAAATCCGTGTCCACACAAAAGATTTAGTGCCAAACCCATGACAAAGTTCTTAAGAAGAGCAAGTGCCCACTGACTATGTGCAAAGCCTGTTTGCAAAATTTAGAATTGGAAAATCCTAAAGAGGGAGCTTGAATTTCATGCTATTACACAACCAAGCACAAGTGGAAATCTATAAGATGTAGACAAGATTCATAGCAGGTGTTCCTCTTGGTAGACAAGTCCAAAGGTGTTGCCTACAGCCAAGAGAGCACAATAAAGCAATTGAGAAATCAAGTGTTGCATCTGAATAGTCAGCTAAAGCTATTTGATGACTACTCAACAATGTCAATAGGACTCTAGAAATCTACAAGAAGAGGTATAAGCCTACAAGACAACAACCAGTCTACAAGATTTATAGGACACCAAGAAGAAGAGACCAATTGGTTAGAAGCAATCACAAATCCATGCAATGAATGGGACTAGGAATCACTAAAGTCAATGCAAATAATAATCTAGCAATCATAAAGGCTAGAGACGTAGCTCAACATCTCTAACACTCAATTAAGGAATGATGAAGATAGATTGCAAGTCCAGAAGAAACTGTTGAGACGAGTGAGAGATAACCCTCCACTTATAGATCTCTCCTGTAGAAATGAATCTTATGTTGCAATGAAGCAAAGGAATAAATATTGGGAGATAGATCTAAAGTTGGAGTATTTGCAAAGACAAGACCTAGCCCTACAACACATGCTCAAAGTAGAATCCATGCAAAAGGAAAGTGATGATCAAAACCAAATCTACTGATGGTGAAAGAAGATTCAAAAGAAAAGTGTCCACTGTAATGGGATATCAATGTCATAAAATCTAATATCTAACTTTACCAAATGATTTCTCATATTAAATTGATCATTTAATGTGGGAGAATAAACGGGAACAAGAGTTAGAATAGAGACATGTGCTTCTAGACCTATCTCAATACGGGACCAAAAGGAGAGATGGTTGCATCTCAATAGGGGTCCAAAAGGAGATGGTCTATCAAAGAGAAATGTGAAATAAGTGCTTCTATACTTACCTCAAAAGGGGACCAAGAGGAGATATGGTTACATCTCAATAGGGGTCCAAAAGGAGGTAGACCTCCAATGGTTAGTGTTAAAAGTCCTTTCACCTTAGGCAAGCTAGGGCAGAGCTTGAGGTGGGAACCCGACCTAAGCTTGAGGTGTTTGTCATGCTTGATGGCTAAGGTGCGTGCTTGATGATTAAGGTGCTTGAGGTGCTTGTCGTGCTTGATGACTAAGGTGCTTGAGGTGCTTGTCATGCTTGATGACTAAGGTACTTGAGGTACTTGTCATACTTAATGAGGAAGGTGCTTGAGAAGCTTCCCATGCATGGGGGTAAGGTGCTTGAGTTAAAAAGAGAACCTACAAACTTAATGAGGAAGGTGCTTGAGAAGCTTCCCATGCATGGGGGGGTAAGGTACTTAAGTTAAAAAGAGACCCTACAAACTTAATGAGGAAGGTGCTTGAGAAGCTTCCTATGCATGAAAGTCCCAAAGTTAGCGAAATCTTTGACTTAACCTTCCACTCACCCAAAGGGCACCCCTTTTCTCAAAGGGCCACACATGGGACACAAGTCAGACTCTCCTTATGCTTAACCACATGGTGTACTTGAATGCTATTGGTTGGTCTAAAGAGGGGTCCAATGAGCTTCTAGTTCCATCCAACAAATATCTAGATATTTTCAAGCTCTCTCTCTCTCTAAGGGGTAAGGAGGACACTTGTCCAAAGAGGACACTCTACCCATGTACTTGAATGCATGCTGCATGTGATTGGCTAGGGGGGAGAGGGGTCCAATGAGCTTGAAACATGTGTAAAAGCTACAACTCGCCCCAAGAAAGCAAGGGGGGTGCTGGGGGGATATACACCACACACACGCTCATTTTGTGGATTCATTCTCACTTGGTGAAAGTAGAGAAACTCCAGCTCCTTCTCCAAGCTTGTGAGAAGTAAGAGCCTACACCAACACTCTTGGCTATGGAATGCAAATCCAACCAAGAGCCATGCTTCAATGCTTAAGCTTTCCATTTTCTCCATCTTCATTACTATGCTATTATGTATGCTAGCAAGAAGAGTGATGATAAGTGAGGAACTATTTCTTTCTCCTATGGAATGTTTCTTCTTCCTCTTCCCTACCCTCATTCCCTGCTAGCTCTCTCCACCTTCGAATGTGTTTGAGGCCTTGGGACAGAGGCTTGGGATAGTTAATGCTTTCTACAAAGTTTATGTTATGCTTGTGATGCATGAAGCTTTCCATCTTCATTGCATCACCTAGGTCACAAGGAACACAAAGACTATATTGTACCAAGTCTCTCTTGATGGGAGAAACTATAATACAAAGGCCTATTGGAGGGGGGACCGGCTCCGTATGAATCGGTCCTCAATTGTTGTCATGTTCTCTAAACTCTCTCTTGTAAAAGTATTCTCCATGCTAAGTTAACTAAGTACCATGTTTATGTTGCTACCATTAATTAAGTTCGCCCACTATGCTCACAAAGTAATAAAAGTGCTTCACCTAATTTCCTAATTTCGCTACTCTCAAAGTTCATAGGCCATTTTCATTACATTGGTATCAGAGCATTCTCTTTTCTTGCTTAAGAAGAGAGGTCATTAAGTAGCCTATTAATGGTTGATTTTGTTAATCATATTAGGGTAAGTGGGATTGGGATCTATTATCGGTTTTGTTGAGCCCACTATGTGGGATATGGTGCACACCTCGGGAGCTTTGGTCTTAATAATGGAGTCTTTTTAGACTTGCCTATGGCTTTACCATTATTGAGCCATAAGAAGTTTGAAAGGAGCTATCCCTCGGCAACTTTGCTATGTTAGACCCACTCCACTACTCTCTATAATTAACCAATTCGAGCCATGGGTGTAGATACTTAAGTGCTATTTTCAAAGGCTAAGAGGAGTAGCAACTAAGGTTTTGAATTGCCAAATCATACACTAAGTAGACACATAAGTTTAATTAATATGGATGACAATAACCAAGAGAGTAGAATGAACATTGATAATTTTGATTTTTCACATGAAGGTGCTAATGATGATGTCCCCATGTTTGTTAATTATCTTGTTACTAGGTTGCAACCCCGCTTTGCAAGCCGAAGTTACTCAGCAACTTCGTGCTTATGGGATTTCCTTTCCTCTCCAAGAGGAGAGAGAGCTTAGGAGGCCTCTTGAAGAGACCCCTAAAAGAAGACTCTCTCCCATACGAGAGGAGTAATCCAAAGATCAAGAAAGTAATGAATCCCTAAGTTCCTCAGAAGATGTGGCTCCACGAAGACGACGGTCTAAACGATCGCCAACTCCTCCCAAGAGGAAACGGTTAACCCATAGTCCTCCTAATCACTTCAAAAAGGGAAGAGAGGAAACAAAGGAGGAAAAGGACAAGAAAGAGGCCACCCTCTTCTCCTTATTCTTCACCTTCCTCCTCTTCCAACGAAAGCAATAGTTATTCTCCTAGAGAATGCAAGAGGGGAGGACATCGCAAATCTTATCCTGCATGGAGAAGGTCACAAAAGCTCAAGAAGTTCAAAGAGGGAGGAAAGAGTATCGCTTTTCTCACCTATGATGGCACTTTTGGTGCTACTGACAAAGTATTGGCCTTCATCTAACAATTTGATGCGGCCTTTGGAAACGAGGGCTTAACGCAGTCCTCCAAGCTAAGCCATGTAGCTATGCACTTCCAAAAATTGGCTCGTCAATGGTGGGCTAGCCTTCGTGGCAATGGAGAAGCTCCAAAGACATGGAAAACTCTACGAGTTTCCATCATGAAGCAATTCCTTGCAAGTGATGCAAAGGACAAAGTGCTTACCAAATGGTGAAGTTTAAAGCTTCTCTCTTATGAGTCTATCCACAAATATGTGGACAAGCTTTGGGATTTACATCACAAGGCTACTATCTTTCAAAAGATATACTTTGCCAAGTAAAAGAAATAATTCTATGCCGGATTACCCAAAGATATGGCCAAGTATGTCAACTCTCAACGGCCTGGTTCTGTCACCAAAGTAATCCACCACACCATGGTTGCTTCGCGCATCAATTTCCAACAAGGGGCTAGATGGAATGTCAAGCCCATGGGAAATAAAGAGAAAAGTGATGCCAAGGGAAAGACCAATGCCCAAAATTCTTACCAAGGCTATTCCAACAACAACAACAACAACAATTGGTCCAAAGAGAAGGGAGTTTACAAAGGTAAATATAAACTCTCTCCTAAAGAGCTAGAAGCTTTTTGTAAGGACCACAAATTTTTTAAGTGTGGAAGGCAAGGCCATGGTTATTGTTCTTGCCCCCCCTCTCAAACATGAGAATGTTATCGTTCGGGCACCATGGTTTAACTTCATGGCTTCCAACATGAAGTTCCTTGAAAGGAGAATCTACTTCACCTACAGGGAAAAGAGCATGTACATGATGCTAATGAGTTGGAGAACACCATATCCTTGCAATAAAGGGAATCAAGAGGAATTAGAGTTGTCTAATTTTCTAAATGGATCCCAAGATGTTTTCACTGATGACATCCCTAGTGAGCTACCTCTAAAATGAGGGATGATGACCATGCAATTGAGCTCCTATCAGGAAGCTCAGTGCCTAACAAGCCTCCTTGTCGAGTTTCACAAGCTCAACAAGAGGTGATCATGAGGCAAGTGCACAAATTGGTGTAAAAAGGGATAGTGAGGTCTAGCTCCTCTCCATTTTGTTCACCATTACTTTTAGTGCAAAAGAAATACGACACAAATCACATGAGTGTCGACTATAGAGCACTAAATAAGATCACTATCAACAATAGATTTCTCGTTTTGCGGGTAGAAGATCTATTTGATAAGTTACAAGTTTTGGCATGACACATGCTCCAGACGCATTCAAACTCATGATGAACAAAAGTCTTTAGGCCATTCAAATTTTTTTGAGGACTACAAGCGACACCTCTATGTAATCTTTCAAGTTGTGAGAGAGAATTAGCTTTTCATTAGTCAAAAGAAAAGTGATTTTTTCCTACAAGAGATTCAATATTTAGGTCACATTATCTCTAAAGATGGCACCCATAATGGATCACAAAGCCTGAAGAACTTCATGACACAAACCAAGCTCTCCGACAAACAAATGAGGTGGGCAAATTTTCTTTTTCAATTTAAATTTCATATTGCTAACAAGCACAATCAAGTGGTCGATGCACTTTCACAACGACCAATGGTAAATGTGGTGTCTATAACAACTCACAATGATCTATCTTTTATGATAGATAAGTATGCTATTGACCGAGACTTTAAGTATGTAATTACAATCTTTGCATTAGGGAAGAAAAAAGAACCATTCACCTTAAAGAATGGTTATCTTCCAAACGGAAATAGGCTATGTGTTACTCACCCATACAATAAGAAAGTCATGTATCAATCCCATACTTCTCCTTATGATGTGAGGCAAAGAGGGAATCCATAATCTACTCTTCAAGGAGTAGAAACGTATTTCTCTTGGTCTACCATGAAAAGTAAACATACAAGAGTATGTTTGAAAATGCGTGGTATACCAAAAGTTGAAATTTGATCGAGGGAAGCAACTTGGATTGTTTCAGTCGACAGGCTTAGGAAGAAAACACACTCTATGCTTGTCAAAAAGACTATTAAGGCACATCAAATGGCAACTCTCTTTAGATCTCAAATTTTCAAGTATCATGGCTTTCCAACATCCATATTGTCGGACAAAGATCATAGAATGACCAATAATTTCTAGAAGGGTCTTTTTGAGATCTAGGAAGCAGACTAAAATTCTCTTTTGGTCTATCATCCACAAACGGATCACAAAGTGAAATAACTAATCTAATGATTCTTGATGTACTAAAAGTCTATGTCATGGAAGTGAATCAATGTTCTCAATGAGAGAAGTACCTACCTCTTATGGAGTATGCGTACAATGACATTGTACATACTTCTATGGGGAAAGCACCTTTCGAGGTTAAAGAGGGAAGATCCAAAAGTCCCTTACTACTTAAAGTACATGGGAAGATCTTCACTGCTGATGAATATAGCCGAGACTCACAAGAATCTTTTCCAAAGATTAAAGAGGTTATATCCATCTCAAAGCAAAGGCAAAAAGGTCTACTGCTTATAAGCATAGAAGAGCCTTAGCCTTTAAGAAAAATGATTGCATCTTGCGCTAAAGTTTCTCAAGGCTCATCTAAGGCATACTACGGGTAAGAATCCTTTGGGCCATCAAGAGTATTATGCTAAACTAGCAAAAAGTTTCTATGGTCCTTTTTAAATTCTTAAGCCAATCAATGAGATGGCTTATCAATTATAGTTGACCAACCATTGGCTCATGCTGCACAATTTTTTCCATGAGAGCCTATGTAAGCTTTACAAAGGAGCGCCACCAAAAGAAGCAATAGATGTAGACCCTCCAAAAATCAAAGATCAAGAAGCAGTACTTCAATCAGAGTACATCCTATGACATGAAGACAAGGTATTAAGAAACGATAAGATTATCTGACGATATCTTATTAAGGTAAAGAATTATCCTTTTAAAGATGCTAAATGGATGCAAGGAACGTAGCTTAAGGATAATATGAACCTTGTAAATGCTTACAATGTTGCACTAGAGTAAGCATATGAAAATGCATTTTAAATGAAAAATGTTTTTGTCTTATAAGACTAGTTCTCTTTTTATTGTGCACAAATTTAAGTAGTATGCATACTAAGAATCATGTTTGTGATGACGGTCTCTCAAAAACCATATAGAATCTGTCACTCTACTTGGGAGGATGAAATGGACTAAAGAGCAGACATTCTTGCGGCAGATATGTCTCCCAAGCACCAAATGGGTTATTCATCCATCTTGGAATGATGTCGTAGGGTAAAAAGGGATCCTCTACCCGCTAAGACAAATTGGCTAATGACTATAGCTTTATCTCTTTTACCTCATAGTTGAGGACGACTATGATTTCAAGAGAGAGGTAATGTCATAAAATCTAATATCTAACTTTACCAAATGATTTTCTCATGTTAAATTGATCATTTAATGTGGGAGAATAAAAAGGAACAAGAGTTAGAATAGAAACATGTGCTTCTAGACCTATCTCAAAGCGGACCAAAAGGAGAGATGGTTGCATCTCAATAGGGGTCCAAAAGGAGATGGTATATCAAAGAGAAATGTGCAATTAGTGCTTCTAAACTTACCTCAAAAGGGGACCAAGAGGAGAGATGGTTACATCTCAATAGGGGTTCAAAAGGAGGTAGTCTATCAAAGAGCAATGTGCATCTAACGGAGCTTAAAAGACCTTAGGGTTAGCTTCATTAAAGGCCTCCAATGGTTAGTGTTAAAAGTCCTTTGATCTTAGGCAATCTAGGGTTGAGCTTGAGGTGGGAAGCTGATCTAAGCTTGAGGTGCTTGTCGTGCTTGATCACTAAGGTGCATGCTTGATGACTAAGGTGCTTGTCGTGCTTGATGACTAAGGTGCTTGAGGTGCTTGTCATGCTTTATGACTAAGGTACTTGAGCTACTTGTCATACTTAATGGGAGGGTGCTTGAGAATCTTCCCATGCATGGGGGATAAGGTGCTTGAGTAAAAAAGAGACACTACAAACTTAATGTGGAAGGTGCTTGAGAAGCTTCCCATGCATGGGGGAGTAAGGTACTTGAGTCAAAAAAAGACCCTACAAACGTAATGAGGAAGGTGCTTGAGAAGCTTCCTATGCATGAAAGTCCCAAAGTTAGGGTAATCTTTGACTCAACCTTCCACTCACCCAAAGGCCACCCCTTTTCTCAAAGGGCACATGCGACACATGTCAGACTCTCCCTATGATTAACCACATCGTGTGCTTGAATGCTATTGGTTGGGCTAAAGAGGGGTCCAATGAGCTTCTAGTCCCATTCAAAAAATATCTAGATATTTTCAAGCTCTCTCTCTCTCTAAGGGGTAAGGAGGACACTTGTCCAAAGACTACCCATGTACTTGAATGCATGTTGCATGTGATTGGCTAGAGGGGAGAGGGGTCCAATGAGCTTGAAACATGTGTAAAAGCTAAAACTCGCCCCAAGCAAGCAAGGGGGGTGCTGGGGGGATATACACCATACACAAACACACACACTCATTTTGTGGATTCATTCACTTGGTGAAAGTAGAGGAACTCCACCTTCTTCTCCAAGCTTGTGAGAAGTGAGAGCCTACACCAACACTCTTGGCTATGGAACGCAAATCCAACCAAGAGCCATGCTTCAATGCTTAAGCTTTCCATCTTCTCCATCTTCATTACTATGCTATTATGTATGCTAGCAAGAAGAGTGATGATAGTGAGGAACTATTTCTTTCTCATATGGAATGTTTCTTCTTCCTCTTCCCTACCCTCATTCCCTGCTAGCTCTCTCCACCATCGAAGGTGTTTGAGGCCTTGGGACTGACGCTTGGGATAGTTAATGCTTTCTACAAATTTTATGTTATGCTTGCGATGCATGAAGATTTCCATCTTCATTGCATCACCTAGGTCACAAGGAACACAAAGGCTGTATTGTACCAAGTCTCTCTTGATGGGAGAAACTATAATACAAATGCCTATTGGAGGGGGGACCGGCTCCGTATGAATCCGGTCCTCAATTTTTGTCATGTTCTCTAAACTCTCTCTCTTGTAAAAGTATTTTTCATGCTAAGTTAACTAAGTACCATGTTTATGTTGCTACCATCAATTAAGTTCACCCGCTATGCTCACAAAGTAATCTCACAAAAGTGCTTCACCTAATTTCCTAATTCCACTACTCTCAAAGTTCATAGGCCATTTTCAATACAATCAATATGGAATACACGAAAGATAAAAAATCCTTGAAATTTTTAGTATTTGATGCTCCTAGGGAAAATGAAGGCCAAGAAAAGAAGACTTGGAGATTCTTCTAACACATGTAGAGGCTAGCATATCGTAGGTTGTAGCAAACCTAAGTGTTAAGGCAGAAAAAGAGCTTCAAGAAGAAAATGTTGGCCAACTTACATCCAATCAAATCAGTGATAAATTGTACCATCATTCACTCCCATATCCATTGATTAAATTTGAGATTCTAGCTTTTGATGATCAATGACATGATGCTTAAAGATATCCAAGAGGGATGAGCAGCTATACTAAAGACCCAACAAAAGAAACAAAGCCAAAATGGAGGGTCATCTGGGTAAAGAAGCACCCAAGATATTAAATACTGCTTGTCAATGCACCACAGGAGATTTGGGAAGATCCACTTCAAGAGTTACAAGAGTGAAATTTTGAGTTTAAAGAGTAAAAAGCTAGTAGTCATTTTAGAGACTCAAAGGAAAGAGGCCAACCTGGTTTAAGTACCCTAGAATGCCAAATCCAGAGGATGGATATGGCACTAAAAACTATACTATGAAAACTCTAACGGGAACCATAAAAACCTTTAGAAGTATCCTAAACATCTCTTACGCAATGCTAGTGACGATAGCAAGGATGATGTTCACTTTTTCTGACACATTCCACATCGTTGAGCACACAGGCCCCGAGGATGTTCTTCCTTGAAGGTAGCAAGGGCCTATGTTATGATTTATCAGGCCAAATGATCGAAGATATTCTCCGGCTTCTATGCCAGATTGATGTTTTTGCCCTCTTACTACATGTAGACATTTTGAAGAGTCTTTATATACAAGTTTCTTTACTTGGAGGACTATGCTTAAAAATCTAAGAGCCAAGTTTGTGGGGTGTCCCACTCTGGAATTTCAGAATAGCATATCTATGGAGTTCATGCTAGAGCTAAACAAAGATATACGGATCGAATATCAACAAGGCATAAAGCACTTGAAGAAAAGACTAAAGGCGATTACTTTGACACATTACCTAGTACTTTGAATGTCATTTCACAGGACAACATGAGCTGGGAGGAGGAGGAGATGTTACCTACTACTAGGGGGATTTTAAAGCCTTGGGCTTTTAATTTAGAGCTTTTCTTGAAAAGTTTAGAGCTTTTCAAGCTCTGTGTCCAAATAGATTGTCATTAACACTTTGATTCTTAATTTTAATGTGTGTGTGTGTGTGTGTTTTTAAACAAAGTCACTTCTTTACTTACACGTGGTGTAGCTTGTTTATGGAAGCATGTGCAAGGGGGAAAATAAACTTGAGAGGATTTTACTCGGAGACATTCTTCAAACATGAAAATAAACTTGACGAGATTTTACTTGGAGATATTCTTGAGGAGAGGAGAAGGAAGAGAGAGAGAGAGAGAGAGAGAGAGAGAGAGAGAGAGAGAGAGAGAGAGAGAGAGAGAGAGAGAGAGCCTAAAAGTAGAAATGTTTGGCTATAAATCTTCTCTCTAAACATTGCTTTTTGTGGAAAACTCTAGAGGTAAACTGACCATTGAAAAGATTTTAGCACAAAATTGTCACCTTTTAATGAAAAAGGTGAGTAAATTTTCAATTTAAGAAATCGGATTACTTAATTCATAAATTTTTTAACCATGATTGTATATAACCTTCTTGTGAATGTTGAGCAGACATGGCGGTCAATGGAAAACCAATGCTAATTGAGAACAACATTTTGGAGCACTTTACTTTTACGTAGTTTTTCTTTTTGGTAGCAGCATGAGCATATCACTCGCATGATATGATGAACATTCGTGAGTGCTATTAGGGTTGCTTGGTCGCACTTGGACCCATGACTCGAGTCACATGGGAAGAGTGCTCAACCAACCACGTTAGCAATTTACTTTACGTAGAAATTTTTAATAGCACTCCTCGCGAGTAACATGCAAGTAGAGTGTAAAAGAACATCCATGAGAGTAAGAGGAGCGTGAATATATTAGGCATTGTAGCTACTAGCATGGTGATCAAGTAGGAGCAGCATGGGAGTCGTTTAAATATATAAGGGATCGTAGCCACATGAATGGTGATTAAAGGACTCACTTAGAGCATGATGATGATTGCAAAGCACAAGTACAATCCATTGGTAGGATTAATAGCCATAAGGATGGTGAGCCAGCAGGAGCAAGGTGGGAGTAGTATGAATATAGAAGAGAAGGGATCGTATCCACAAGGATGGTGATCATAGGTCTCACAAAGCAACCTTCAGGGGCTTCACTATGTGTAAAACTACCATATCATGTGCGTGCAAGACATGTTTGTAAAACCCCTTATTTGTGATCTTTTATAAATTTTTGTAACTTTCAAGAACTTTATTTATCCTTCTGTTGAACTCATGTGATAGGTTACATTTTTCTTAGGCAACCTCCCCGGTGAAGCAACCAAGCGATGTAAGGTAGCCCTCTTTGATCTTCCATCACGTCTCTATCTTGGTGCACAACAAGGTGTGATTGGGTTGCTAAAGAAGTCATGCTACATCTGAGGTAGAAGTTCATGGTGTGGCTCAGTGCATGCACAATGAGGTGCCCCCAATGTACTATAAGAACAATTCAACAATTCCAATGCCCGCCGTGGTAGTATCTCAAAAGGATTCCATTTATCATATACTTGATTATTTTGTCTGGAGAATTTGATTTGCCCTATACTTGATTATTGTGTAGGGCCTCATGCAATCCTCAAACCTAATTGTGTAATGAAGCCTACAACCAAATTCTTCATCAACCTTGTTGTCCACAAACATTTCCGTCACTCTTTGAGGTTGTGGGCAACCAATCTTTCCTTTCATTGGGAACCTTCTTCTCCTAAAATTGTGAAACCTGCATTGTTTTCCTTTAAATAGTTTCTCCAATCACCCATAACTAAAATCTTGTTCTCATGGACTAGCTCATTTTTCACCTTGTAAATGAGAAGACTTCGTCTTTGCTCCAATATTGATAGCTTTGACAATTGGCCAAATGTGTGTTTTTATCATTCCAATCACCCCTACTATGGTTTATGCATTCATCATCGTCATCATTGCCACATGCTCTGTTTGTGGTATACACATGTTGAAATTTTTTAGGTGTTGAAACTTTGGTTGATACCTCCATCAACCACGTGGCGCTTTCCCAGAATCCTTCTCTCCATTATAATAGCTAGATCAAACTATTATAGTGGAGAGAAGGCTTCAGGGAAATCGGCACATGGTTGATGGAGCATCAAAATGGGGAAGAGCTTTCAGAGCGTGTTTTGTGCTTTCTAGCATGCATCACATCTATGTTAGGAAATAGAACGTAGCTAAATAGATAGTAGAGTAGCTTACTTAATGGAGAGAGATAATTTTTCACACACGAGAGAGAGAGAGAGAGAGAGAGAGAGAGAGAGAGAGAGAGAGAGAGAGCACTATATACGTGGTTCACCCAATGTGGGCTACATCCACGGACCACTCAATGGCTTTAGTACTTCAAACAAGAAGTAGGTTACAAAGGGATTATACCCTTAATAGAGCTCCTGCCTTGCTTCACTCTCATCACCTCATACCCACCTTGTTGCATCAACTTCACAATACATTACAATGCTTAACCTCTCCAATCCTTTTATGCCCTCTCTCATGAGAGGCAACCGTGTGTAGTTACCCTTGTGTAGACAAGTCCTTGTGTAGCTGCCCTCTCTCATGAGAGGCAGCCGTGTGTAGCTGCCCTTGTGTAGACAAGTCAGATTTGAAATTGGCCAACGACCATTGACTTCCGGCCACCGGCCACGGCCAACCGATTGGTCATATTCCGACCACTTTTTGATGACTTTCATCTGGCCATAATATTCCAGCAAAATTTTGGATCACGCAATGGAAATTTTGGTTTTCCGGTGAGTGATTTTTCTTCACACACGATGGCTTCTCCTCATAACGAGGGCCTTACAAGTATGCATTAATACAAAAAATTACAAGGGGTAAATCAGGCTCCATACATAACAATCTAGCATACATGTCAACCAAGGCATTCCCAAGAATGATGTGTTTTTTCAACAGCCCTTGACTAACAATATCATCATGAATTTTCTGGCCTAGATCAGTCTTTTTCATAGTACCACATGCCTTCAAGATGAAACTGCAGGTGATTGCATCTGGAGAGTTTCCCTCGTTTCACAAAGTCCACAGTTTGCTAGTTGGTTTTCATCAACAACCCATGCTAAAAACATCATCATGAATTCTTTTGCCCAGAGCAGTCTCTTGTGTAGTGTCACATGCCTTCAATATGCAATACACCCTCACTTAGTATCATCCACCCAAAACAATAAAATGATGTGTTTTTTCAACGGCCCTTGACTAACAATATCGTCGTGAATTTTTTTCCCTCGGTCAATGTTTTGCCTAGTACCACATGCATTCAAGATGCAATTGCAAGTGATTGCATGAAGAGAGTTGCCCTTGCTTCACAAAGCCCATAGTTTGTTGGCAATGCCCTTTCGGGCAAACTCCACAATAAGTGTGCATTCCAAGAGACAACCTCTTTATCAAGAGCCCCTGACTAACATGTTCCAGAGAGGAAGCTTGAGAAGCACCTTTTGTGCTTTTTGACAAGCATAACATTTGGCATACAAATGGGACAGGCATAAAGCCGCAAAATGGGGAAGAGCTCTCAAAGCACATTTTGTGCATACATGTCAACCAAGGCATTCCCAAGAATGATGCATTTTTTCAATAGCCCTTGATTAGCAATATAATCATGGAATTTTTTCCCCAGATCAATGTTTTGCCAAGTACCAAATGCCTTTAAGATGCAATTGCAGGTGATTGCATCTGGAGAGTTTCCCTCACTTCGCAAAGCCTAGAGCTTGCTAGCCCTACCCTTTTGGGCATACCCCACAATCAGTGTGCATTCCAAGAGACGACCTTTTTCTCAAGAGCCGTTGACTAACATGTTTGGACATGAAGCTCTTGAAGCACCTTTTGTGCTTTCTAACATGCAAGACATTTGACATACAAATGGGACATGCATGAAGGAGCGAAATGGGGAAGAGCTCTCAAAGCATGTTTTGTGCTTTCTGGCATGAACCACATTTGGCATACATGTCAACCAAGGCATTCCCAAGAATGATGTCTTTTTTCAATAGCCCTTGACTAACAATATCAACATGAATTTTTTTGCCCAAATCAACGTTTTTCCTAGTACCACATGCCTTCAAGATGCAATTGCAGGTGATTGCATCTAGAGAGTTGCCCTCAATTTGCAAAGCCCAGAGCTTTGTAGGTGCCCCTGATGAACATGTTCCAGCCAGAAATCTCTTAAAGCACCTTTTGTGCTTTCTAACATGCACAACATTTGGCATACAAATAGGCCACACATGAAGCAACAAAATGGGGCGGCTATGAAGGATGTTGTGCAAAGAGAGAGAGAGAGAGAGAGAGAGAGAGAGAGAGAGAGAGAGAGAGAGAGAGAGAGAGAGAGAGAGAGAGAGAGACCCTTACTTAATGAAAGTTGCAAGCCAACGACATTAGTGGGCATTGCAAAGGGCGACGACGATGGGACGTCTCCAATGCTAAGATGGTTATCTAATATTTGACCTTGCCGGCCGTTGCCATTGCCATCCCAACATTTTTCTTTCAAAAATAATGTTATGGTATGGTTTTACCTACGACACCGAGATGGCACTTTCTGAAGAGGGTGAACAAATTCGAAAAAATTTATGATGAGAGTGTAACTCAAGGGCTTTTTCTATTTAAAAAAAGGTAGCCTTGGTTAACATGCATGCCAATGTGGTGTAGCTGTTAAAGCACTTTTTTTTCATGATCTCAATGTGTGGCTTGTGATCACTTGGAACAAATTGATCACAAGGTTTTCCAAATAGTGGCTCTAAGCATGAAGCAATGGACTATTCCTACTAATGCACTCGTCTTTAGTAGACCTAGCAAGATTGGGCCTCTTCAGTGAATGCAGAGCAAGACTTTAACTCCATATGTAGTCCATCACACCACCTCCAAGGAGAAGCAAGCACTCTTCCATTTTGGCAAGTATGGAGGGAGGACTTTATTTTTGATATGGTATCCTTGACCACATGTAGAGCATCAAAATTTTGATGAGATCCTTATCCATGATGCGGACTCTTGGATCGCCTTGAGTGTAGGATATACTCTTTGTAGGAAATGAACAAAGGTAGGCCAAGAAGAAATGGGCTACTTATGCGAGTTACCTTAGGCAGGTGAGAGCAAAGGATCAACAATGGGAAGAGTAGGAATTTTTGAAGTATCCTCCACAACCTAATGCAGGGGTTGCCACATCCAATTGTGTTGGATGCATCTTCCAAGCATTAATAATGGAAAGAGTAGGGCCTTCTAACCTATACCCAAACAACCAGTACAATAGATGTTGTCACATCTGACTTGCATTGCAAGGGTGTGACAGATGTTCCATGACCTTGAGGAAAGGCTAAGTGATTGAGAAGCTAGAAATGAGGCTTCGAAGCTGTAGCAATGGATCCACAATGGGAGGAGTTGTATTGGTTTTGAACCTATTACACAACTTAGTGTGGAGAAATTCACAATCTCTCTCTCTCTCTCTCTCTCTCTCTCTCTCTCTCTCTCTCTCTATTTAACACACGCTTGATGGATCCATCTCATTTTGTCACAGGTGGGGGCAGGTGCATGGAGCTACCACAGGATATCTAGACGATTTCAGAGGGCAACAAGTTGCGGCCATGGGAGAGGCAAGGTGCTTGTATGATTTATAGTGTTTGGCAGAGTGCACACACACACACACACACACACATTGTCAAAACCATTTCCGTCACCTTTTTTAATCACTTCTTGGTCCTGCAAATATAAATAGCCATTTATTGCCAAAAAACACGATGTAGAAGGGGAAGAAGTCACTCCAACTATGGTGATCATCCACATCTTTCTCCCTCTCTCTCGCACACACAGATATATATATATATATATATATATATATATATATATAGAGAGAGAGAGAGAGAGAGAGAGAGAGAGAGAGAGAGAGAGTAGGTCACTAGATTAATTTCACAAAATAGCTACCATTTAACCATGAAAAAAGGCACAAAATTTGCAAAAACCCAAGATTTAAAACCTCATCCCAACATTATAAAGTGAGTAATGGTAAAAAGGCAAAGGGTTTTTTTCTTTTTAACAATCAAATAAAGATTTGGGGGGTTTTTTCTCCTAGCTAATGCATTAGATAAAAGGGTATCGTGTTACCTACCACCATCACCCACACAAAGAAAAAAGTTTTTCTTTTTTAAAGTTAGTGCATCTAGTGGAAGGCAGGTGTCATGAGATACTCCTACACGTCATAGATGTCCATCTAATACAAAAACTTAGAGGAAAAAAGACTTGGTTTGGAGACTCCATGGGTAGGATGTAGGTTGCGAGTTAAGCACTAAGGGTTTGAGTGATCTTCCCTAGGAGTCTTTGGAATTTCTCCATTCATATAGATGTTCTCTTCACTCAAGGTTTTCCTCCTGGTGAGTCACTTTTAGAGGAATCATTTAAATGAAAGGTCTCTTTTGGTAACCTCTTGAGTCAGTCCACAAGCCAGCGTTCTTTCTAATATTTTTAGCATGAGGGGTAGAGTAGGCTTGTTGGTTTTTAGGTAAGTGTTTATTAAAAGTTTGGGGGTGTGTGACCAAGCCTTAGGGTGCCACTTTTTTATGGGGGGGTTTCTATGGTAGGGTAGTTGCTCTAGAGTGGAAGAGAGAGGACCCTCCTCCTCCCACACTAGGAGAATGGATAATCCCTCTATTGGGGACACTATGCCCCATAAGGGGTCCTAGTGTTGGGGTGTAGGCCAGGTGGCCATGGGAAACCACCGTTACTTATTTTTTTCCTTAATCAATGTAGGGAGAGTTGACTCCGTGGCTATGGGAAACCATGGTTACTTACTTTTTTCCTTAACCAATGTAGGGAGAGCATGTGAGAGTTCACTCTTTCTTTCTCACTTTACTCTCCACTAACCCAACTCACTCTGCAGCTTCTCCTTCTTCCCCCCTTCTCTTGCATGCTTCTCTCTCTTGCAAACTCCGCACAAACACAACAATTGCTAACAGAGCACAGGTTGTCGGCTTCCCCTCCCCGGCTAATAGTGTGTGCACCAACCCCGACCTTGAGAACTTCAGGCAAGCAAAGCAAGGAAAGAGAAATCTTGCAAGTTTTGTAGATCTGCAGAGGTCGAAGCAGGAAAGAAAGAGCAAGCTTGGAACCCCTTTTTGGCTTGTGTGTGGTGACACACACACACACACACACACACACACACACACACACACACACCGTGTGTAGCGAGCCAAGCAACGTCGACCACCTTGGGAGAGAGCTCGTAAGCAGGCAATCAAAGGGAATTGAGAGAACAGCAATTGGGGGGGATAATTTGCCCAAAGTCATCAGGTCGACACATTAGGGGCGGGCTGGGCTCTCTACAAGCAGCAACCGAATTGAGCATTAGCCGAATACATAGCGAGGGTAGCAATCGAGAGCATCAGAGAGAGAGAGTCGAAGAATGTGGGTGGCCTGCTTGTGTGTGTTGAACGCGCGCGCACACACACACACACTCTCGATGTGGGCTGTGGGTAATGGAACCCGTAGCAGGAAACGAGCAGCCACTTGAAAGCAGTAAACAAGCAATCGAGCAAAGTGTGGAATTGATTGTGTGGGTGGCTTGCTTGTGTGTGTTGCACGCACACGCGCACACACACACATACAACAGAAGCAAGGCCGTGAGCAATTGAAGGGGAAGCAACTTAAATCAAGAGCAAGAATCAGGCAGGTAGAGAGCATCTCGGCAGAATCGAGCAACGAGCACAGCTTGGGTAAAATCGAACTGCAGCTCGGTAGGAAGTGAGCATCTCGGCAGAATCGAGCAAGCAACGACAGAATATGGAATTGTTGTGTGGTGGTGTGCGCGCGCACACACACACTTAATTATTAGTGACAGAAGGCAGCGCTGAGAAAAAGAGAACCGTCACTGTGTTGCATACACACACTCCTACTGTCGTGCAGCAGACAGCGAGGGTACATCCAAGCTCTCGCAGGGCATCCACACACACACACACCCTTCTGCAAAAATCGACAGCACTAAGAATTCAAAAAAAAAATTATGGTGAACTTTAAAACATCACACTGTATGTGTGCAAGGCTCAGTTCACACACACACTCCGAGCCAAGAACAAAGAGCTAAAATCGTGCGCAACTTTGAAGCCTCCACACATTGAGCAGCAAGCAATTCAAGGCTTGGGGAATTGCAAGACCAAGTCGGATTTGTAATGAATCGGCAACAAGCAAGCAAAGTCTTAATTAGGCAAACACAAAATTAACAAGGAAAACCCGAAAGAGAGAGAGCACGTGCACTCAACGGACGCATGCACGCATGGGCGAGTAAGCCCGAGCATCACCCGACATCGGCCCATTTCTTTAGATTTTAGCAACCTGACATCAGTTTCAACACCAATCCGACTCGGCCTCTAAGGCCCAACACCGACTTCGAGCATAGGCGTCGGGCTGCTTGGCTCGCCACTTCCGTTCGGCGGCGGAAGGCGACATAGACATCGACATCGTCGTCACTCTCAGGAAGAGAGAGAGAAAGCTCCGGCTCCCGAAATCAACGATTTACTGCTTTGCATCGGCACATCGATTTTTGACACCATTTTTAGCGCATCGGCTCGTCATTCTTACACATTGCGGCGAATTTCTCGATATCCGACCCGACACCGGTTTCATGCGGACGGCATTTTCCCGCGATCGATAGCTGTACTTGTCACACACACCGGTGAGGTACCTCTACCATAGAGGAGTGACACCGGGCATCGGCACCGAGCGCACTGAGTGCACCGATGGCACTGTACCGCACGATTTTTGGCTACGATACCTTTGGCGGCTATTTGACTAACATATTTCTAACCGGCAGCAAAAATCGGCACATAGCAACACCGACACGTAGGTTACAGGTTACAAGGGGTTTTTCAGCCTGTTCATACATAGATTCTCCAAATTACTAGACATAGCACTTTCACGGGCGATTTGACAATCATTTCGACAGCAGATTCTCTACGGACAGATGTGTTGAGAGATGTATTTTTCCAGTGAGCACACCTAGTGCTACTGAGCTCCTTTGAGAGCAGATATCCCCACAGGGATCACTTTTACTGCATGCAGTAGTCCTTGGTGTCTGTTTGAGCGCGTTGTTAGGAGTTTTTTGGAGCAAGGGATTGCGCATATGTACATACACATGCATGGTGCATCAAATAAAGGATTGCCCATTTTCCTTAGCCAGGTGGTTATGTGGGGCCCACATGTGTACAGGTAGGACAGCATGTACATAGTGCATCGATTTCACTATTATCAGTACCAGTGTGTTTTTTATACAATAATGAGGAGTTGGTAGCGCGTAAAACTTCTCGAGGAAGCTATCCGCGGGCCGACGACGTGAGGTCAGCAGGTGCGTCAGTTGGCATCTAGTGGTGTCAGGAGGGAGAACGAGGTCAATATTTGCATGCAGATGAGGACGGACACAACGTGGGTGTTTTCTGGTGAGAGTTATGCAGAAAGGTCATCATTAGGACCACTTTTTGGGGCCACTTCACGTGGTGGCGAGATGCATTATTGGAAAAAAGCTGAGTGCCAGGTGTGCGAATGATGCAAAAAGGTGACAACTATGCACTGCGAGGTCAGTTTTTGGCCTGTTCGGGGTCCGTTTGAGGTCATCTAAAAGGCCAAGGGTGCCCAACTAATAAAGCTAAGTGTGGGAACTGAAAAACAAGAGAGAAGACCAGAAAAAACGTGGAGAAGAGAGGAGGAACAGCCGCAGGTGTGTTTTTGCTCATTTTGGAGCCTGTTTTGGCCGTAAACTGCTCATCCGAGGTCGGATTTGAGCACTTTGACATTGTAGACTGGGGTTTTGGGCCGTTCCGGACGCGATGGCGCTGTCCATTTTGCCAAATTCCTCACTCTTTTCCTGCTATTTTTTGTGTAAGTTTCTCCTATGAGCGAAGTTTCTGCTCCAGTTTGTGATTGTATCTGGTATCTTTTACCCATATTGTGTGAGCTGTTTGCCCCATTGGTGTTGGCCCAAGCTCATTTGTATCTAAACATCAGAAGTTCTCCTCTTTTGAGCTGAGTTTTTGTGTGTGTGTGTGTGTGTGTGTGTGTCTCTGTGTGGAGTGGGCAAGTGGATAGTCTCCTCTCACTCCAGAGGTGTGTTCCCTGTCTCGGCCAAGTGTGTTTTCTAAGCCGAGTGGTGCCCCATTGTGTGTGTGTGTATCTTCCCAAGAGTGTGTGTCGGGTCGTTATAGAGGCGCTGTGTGTGTTTTCATCCCGCTCACATTCTTTTGGTGCCCCCAATGAGGATCTTCTTCGAGTACCTTCTGCTTCGAGCTTCGAGCTTCGAGCTTCGGGATTACAGGTTATAGGTTACAGGTTACAGGGATAGGTACAGGTACAGGTGATTCACACAAGTACAGGTAGCTGGAGTACAGTGATATAATGGCAGTGATGTCACTTGTAGTTGTTGTGGGAATGCATCACTTGGCCCCTATTTGAGCGCATTGTCTACTGGATTGTACGTTACTTGTGGAAACTGCCATTGTACGCATTTGTGGAGCCATACTTGGTTGTATTTGGCAGTCCCAGCCATTTCTGAGACTTGGTCTGGAAGATAGTCATTTCTGAGACTTGACTATATGCGATTTGCATTAGCCTTCGTGTGAGGGTCGATAGCGTGAGGTTTTTATTGAGCTGGGGGATTCTCAAATGTGGAGATCCTTTCGGTGATACAGGTAGCTGGAGCACCCTTTTTGTGACCTCGCCATAGGCTATGTACTAGTGATTCCTACTTGATGCTCGGGTTCTATTGTTGACAGTTTATGCATACATAGACAGTCTATATTTTGGGTTCCTACTGCTCTACTTCTGGGGAAACTCTGTCAAAATTTTCCCAAGTTATGATGGCTGGTTTTTTGGTATTTTGAGCCATTTATGCTGTTATGCTGCTGAAATTTTGGCAAAATCAGAGGTTGAGTCAGGTGTGCCTTCTTGGGAGCTTCATGGTTGGCTTTAATGGATGATCAAAATGGCCCTCAGTTCACTCCTTTTCATTTAACTCAAAGAATTCAGATTAATGTTCATGTGTCCAGGAAGATCTTTTTCCAGCAGCGCATAGTCTTTATGTTTGGGCCAAGAAGATTGAGAGAGATCCTGGAATGTCCTTTGCCTGTTGTAATTCCAATGATCAACTATGAAACCTCATTTGATGTGCATGTGTTTGTCCTTATCTAAAGCTGAGCTCCATTGAAGTTTCTAGGGATTGGGTAGTGAAAAGTTTTGGGTTCTTGCACGTGTGTTCGAAAGGGTTCTCAAAGCATCATAATTTGGGTAGCCATGGCTTTCTCTTATCCGGAGTTTCATGGAAGAAGTGATGAAGATGTGGAAGAATTTTTGGAAAAGATGGAGGTTGCCTGCATTAGCAACCAGATTCATGACCTTGCGCAGATGTTACGCCTTCTCCAAATTTGTTTGAAGAGTGATGCACGAGTTTGGTCCAAGGCATTTGAAGAGGAGTTGCGTGCAGCAGATCCACCTATAAGATTGAGTTGGGACAATCTAAGGCATGGATTGGAAGTGGAGTTTGTGAAGATAGAAGATCCTGACAAAGTGTGGCAAGAAGTACAAGGTTTGGTGCAGAAGGAAGGTGAGCCAGTAGATGCGTACATACGTAAGTTTTCATTGGCATGGGAGCGAATGTGCAAGGCTTTAGCACCACAGGTACCCCCGCCTTACATGATGAAGAAGGACAGGTTCTTGGCTGGTCTTTGGGAGAATATACGTTGGAGAGTGGAGCTAAAGAAGACTAGGACATATGAGGATGCACTAGAGGTAGCAAGGAACAAAGAGTGGAAGCTGAGGAAAATGAGCCAGTTAGGGGTGGAGTCTTTGCCAATGAGGTCTGAATTTCAGCCTATAGAGTCTTTACAAGGGCGCATGTCAGGGGTTCATCATGAACCAGTGGTTCCTGTTACTACTCAGGTTATGCCAGCAATGGTCACTACAGCAGTGCAAGATGATGGGCTAAGGCAAGACATGAGGTAAATGGTAGATTTGATGAAGAATCTCAGCCTAAACATGCTAGGTCAAGTGGGAAATAATCGAGGTCGAGGGAGGTTTGCAAATCAGCCAGGAGGTGAAGAAAGGCCTAGGAATGGTGTTGGACAAAGCAATGGTAGGTTTTGGAGGCAGACGCCCACATGTTATAATTGTGGAGAGTTGGGTCACATCAGCCCGCAATGTGATAAGCCACCAAGGATGGGGGGAGACATGTATCCATTGCCAAGACAGGTGCTAACTAGGTCAAATGATTATGGCATCGAAATTAAGGGAGACGAAGGAACCAGTGGACTGACCCAGGAGGAAAAGGGAAAGACAAAAGTGCTAAGTGTAGTCACCTTGGAGAAGGCATCAAAGCTAGAGGATACATTAGTGATGCCTATTGGGAAGAGGACGACAGAGGAAAAGGAAGGAAGAAGTGTCCTAGGTCCTAGCAAGAAGAAGGGAAAGAGCCATGAAGGCGAGGATGTCAAGGCCAAGAGGAAAAGGAGAGCTCGTCGAAAGTTTCATGTTTCAGATTTTCCACTAGGGGATGGGCAATTAAGCTATGACTTGAAGGAGGATCTGATGAGCAGGAAGGCAGATGTTACTTTTGGGCAGCTTATAGAGATGGTGCCTAAGCTAAAGCGACAGTGGAAGAGGATGGTTAACCCAATGGAGAAAGAGCCAGAGAGAGGTTCAGTAAAGGTGTTGGCAATGGACGAGCTACCAGACATTTGTCCAATAGTAGATGTGTGGCATAAAAGGAAAAATTTGGGACAAGGTTATGTGGATGGCGGAGCCCAAATATGCGTCATAACACACTCATGCGTTGAGAAAATGGGTCTCACAGTGGCTGGGGTGTCAGGTTTTCGGATCAGATTGGCAAACCATCAAAAAGTAAAATGCTTAGGTGTTGTAAAGAGCTTAGAAGTGGAGGCATATGATGCAAAGGCAGTGGTTGATTTTCATGTGATGCCAGCAGGGTTGGGAGCATATCCTATTATACTGGGCAGACCATGGTTACGTGCAGTGGGAGCTGTTCAAGATTGGCGACATGGTACAATTAGCCTCTATGGAAAGACAGGTACCAAGAAGCTTTATAATATGGACACAAGGAAACGATTAGAGGAGCTTTATGAAGATGAGGATGAGTCTAGTGATGAAGACTCTTCCACGGTGACAGATGAGGACAGTGATAGCACTACCAACAGTGATGAGGATGCTGATGTTGCATTTCTTTTGATGGACAAAGAAATCCAGGAGATTGGTTTAGTTGCATTTGCGAATGAAGTTGAAGATGAAAGTGAAGGGCCTTATGAAGTGATTGAAGGGCTGATGCAAACCAAGGTTGAGTTGTCAAAGAAGCAGGAATTAATCACGCAAATGATTAGTGGAGACCTCTCAGCTATGGAGAAGGATATATTTTTGCATATGCTGGCTAGTTTTCCTGATTTGTTCATTACTTCATATGAAGAGATCAGAGGGTTCAAGGGTGAAGAGATGCATATAGAGCTGAAAGAAGGTGCTAAGCCAGTACGGCAAAGGCTAAGAAGGATGGGTCAAGAGCAAATGGAAGCCTTGCGGGTAGAGGTGGACAAGTTATTGAAGGCAGGGTTCATAGTTCCAGTGGAGACCACAGAATGGGTGAGTCCAGTTGTAGTCAGTCCAAAGAAGGATGGGAAGTGGAGAATTTGTGTGGATTTTAAACCCTTAAACGCAGCCACTAAGAAGAACCCATATCCTCTTCCATTCATCGATCAGATCTTGGATTCAGTGGCAGGTTATGAGAGGTACAGTGTGTGTGATGGTTTTTCAGGCTATTTTCAATTGAAGATTGCTCTTAAAGACCGCACAAAGACAACTTTTATTACGCCATGGGGCTGCTATTGCTACACAGTATTGCCATTTGGGTTGTCAAATGGACCTTCCTTCTATCAAGAGAGAGCAAATTGGGTGTTGGAACCATTCATTGGTAGTTGTGTTAAAGCTTTTATGGATGACTTTTGTGTCTATAGCAGTAGGGATGATCACCATGAGAAGCTGCAGATGGTATTGGCTCGATATGATGAATGTGGAGGACAACTAAATCCAAAGAAATGTCATCTAGCACAGCCAAGGGTGAAGTTATTGGGCCATATGGTGTCAGAAAATGGCATTGAGGCTGATCCAGATAAGGTGAAGTCTATTATTCTTCTTCCATCACCTATGAGTACGAAGCAATTGGCAACCTTTATACACAAAGTGAAGTACATGGCACGGTTTATTCCATTGTCTTCGCAGCTTCTTTATCCATTACAGCAAGTGGCAAAGCATGATCCATTGCAATGGGATGACAAGTGTGAAGAAGTGTTTCAAGAGGTGAAAGAGGTGTTAGGGGGGTTGTCAGCCATGCAGGCTCCTGATTGCGAGAAAGTTTTTTATGTAAATCCATCAGTAGGGGATGATGCCATTGGAGCCATGCTATTGCAAAAGGGGAAGGGCAGCCATTATATGAGGCCAGTGTATTGTGCAAGCCGAGTGAAGTTGGTAGCGGAGAGAAAGTTATCGGAAGTAGAGCTAGTGATGGCCAGTGTAATATTTGCTTGTCGACGATTTCGTCATTACTTGCTACCACGGCCTTTTGTTTTCTTGACGAGTTATGCCTTTTTGCCACAGTTAATTAATGGTATTAACATGTCAAATGTGGTGAAGAAATGGGTAATTGAGCTGCAAGAGTTTGAGTTCTCTTTTCTAGTGGAAGATAGTACAAGGGCTACCCTAGCTGATTTGTTGACCTACAAGGAGAATCCCCTTATTGTTAAGGAAGAGGTGGTGAGAAAGGTAGTTGAAGAAGTGCCACATATCAGCAATGCACATGTGTTGTTCTTTGATGGTTCATACAGAAAGAGCCACGATGCAGCTTCAGGGGGTATAGCACTTTATGATCCAGAGGGGAAGCTAGTATGCAAGAGAGGGTTCAAATTGGATGCGCATAGTAACAATGAGGCTGAATATGCTACATTGGAAGCCGGATTACACATTTGTTTGAAGCATGGGGTTCTAAGGTTGAGCATAAAAGGTGATGCCTTGTTAGTGGTGAAGCAAGTGCTGGGTGTGTGGAAGAGCAAGAACACCTCATTGAAGGAAATGTGCTTTAGAATTAAAGGCCTGGTTAAAAAGTTTGAAGCATGGAGCATCAAACACATTGAACGTGCTCTAAATGGAGAGGCACATGAAGCAGCTCAAGGCATGATTGGGGAGCTATTCGTGTTAAGGACCAATTTACCTCTTTATCATGGTCGGGAAAGTTTGGCTCAAGAAGAGGAGTTTTTGCTAACAGGAATCATTCCAAAGGAGATTCAGAAGTCTAAGAAGTATGGCTTTGTGCGTAGAGCATACAGGTACAAATTGATTGGTGATGTCTTATACATGAAAGGGGCTGATCTCGTGTTGAGACGTGTACCTTGGCGGGAGGAGCTTTACAGAGTGTTGGAAGAGAATCACGAAGGCGCATGTGGTGGCCATTTTGCTCTAAAGATCACCTTGCATAAGATTTTGCAAGAGGGGTATGTATGGCCTAGTTTGCACAAGGATGTTCACCATTGGTGTAGGTCTTGCAATAGGTGTCAAGCATTTGGGAAGAGAGTGTTGAAGCCAGAGCTACGAAAAACTATTATGGCGTTTGATGTGTTTGAAAAGTGGGGGATTGATGCAATAGGCCCGTTACCTATCACAAGCAGGGGCAAAAGCTATATTTTGACGGCAGTGGACTATCTCTCTAGATGGGCAGAGGCTATAGCAGTAAAACAGATCACTGCAAAGGATGTGGCAAAATTTGTGTATGATGAAATATGTTGCAAGTTTGGGGTGCCACTGGAGCTACTTTCAGATAAGGGGCCTGGCTTTAGAGCTAAACTGCTAGATTTTTTATGTGCAAAGATGAAGATTAGGCACCAGCATACCACTCCTTATTACCCGCAGTGTAATGGCTTAAATGAAAGATTCAATGGTGAGTTGGTACAGATTCTTTCGAAAGTGACAGAGCACCAAGGAAAGAATTGGGATTTGGAATTGCCTAGTGCATTATGGGCTTACCGTACTTCGGTGAAGACAGGTACAGGGTTTACTCCATTTCATTTGGTGTATGGAAAGGAAGCACTATTGCCTGTGGAGGTAGAGTTGCCTGCGGTCAAGATGTTAGAGAAGTTGCTTGGGCCGCCTAGTGATGCATTCAAAGAGAGGCTCTTGCAGTTACAAGAGGTCCAGTTTGATAGGATGAGCGCATTGGAGCATTATGGGCAGATGCAGGATAAAGCTTTGGCAAAGATAAATGAAAAGGTCAAAAGTAAGGGAATCAAGAAGCATGACTTGGTTTTGCGCTACAACAGTAAGCTGGACAACACCTTCCAAAAGAAGTTTCAAATTAAGTGGGAAGGCCCTTTCAAGGTAGTAGAGTGTTTTCCAAATGGCACATATCAGCTGGCTAACCTGGATGGTGTTCTACATAAGTCAAGGGTAAATGGATTGCGTCTTAAATTGTATCATGCTAGATTGATGATGGTGGAGCAAGATGAGCTGTCTATGGATCAAGCAGTGTTGGTGAGGGATGAGGAGACCTATGATGCGGCGAGTCTCCTATCTCTCTTTGCTGCTGCTGATCATGAATGATCTAGCAGGCTAGGGGATGGGCAAATTATGTTAGGAGTTTTTTGGAGCAAGGGATTGCGCATATGTACATACAAATGCATGGTGCATCAAATAAAGAATTGCCCATTTTCCTTAGCCAGGTGGTTATGTGGGGCCCACATGTGTACAGGTAGGACAGCATGTACATAGTGCATCGATTTTCACTATTACCAGTACCAGTGTGTTTTTTATACAATAATGAGGAGTTGGTAGCGCGTAAAACTTCTCGAGGAAGCTATCCGCGGGCCGACGACGTGAGGTCAGCAGGTGCGTCAGATGGCATCTAGTGGCGTCAGGAGGGCGAACGAGGTCAATATTTGCACGTAGATGAGGACGGACACAACGTGGGTGTTTTCTGGTGAGAGTTATGCAGAAAGGTCATCATTAGGACCACTTTTTGGGGCCACTTCACGTGGTGGCGAGATGCATTATTGGAAAAAAGCTGAGTGCCAGGTGTGCGAATGATGCAAAAAGGTGACAACTATGCACTGCGAGGTCAGTTTTTGGCCTGTTCGGGGTCCGTTTGAGGTCATCTAAAAGGCCAAGGGTGCCCAACTAATAAAGCTAAGTGTGGGAACTGAAAAACAAGAGAGAAGACCAGAAAAAACGTGGAGAAGAGAGGAGGAACAGCCGCAGGTGTGTTTTTGCTCATTTTGGAGCCTGTTTTGGCCGTAAACTGCTCATCCGAGGTCGGATTTGAGCACTTTGACATTGTAGACTGGGGTTTTGGGCCGTTCCGGACGCGATGGCGCTGTCCATTTTGCCAAATTCCTCACTCTTTTCCTGCTGTTTTTCTGTGTAAGTTTCTCCTATGAGCGAAGTTTCTGCTCCAGTTTGTGATTGTATCTGGTATCTTTTACCCATATTGTGTGAGCTGTTTGCCCCATTGGTGTTGGCCCAAGCTCATTTGTATCTAAACATCAGAAGTTCTCCTCTTTTGAGCTGAGTTTTTGTGTGTGTGTGTGTGTGTGTGTGTGTGTGTCTCTGTGTGGAGTGGGCAAGTGGATAGTCTCTCTCCTCTCACTCCAGAGGTGTGTTCCCTGTCTCGGCCAGGTGTGTTTTCTAAGCCGAGTGGTGCCCCATTGTGTGTGTGTGTATCTTCCCAAGAGTGTGTGTCGGGTCGTTATAGAGGCGCTGTGTGTGTTTTCATCCCGCTCACAGCGGTTTACTCATGTACGTTGAGTTGCAGACATTACCCACTGTACTACATGTGGAGCCTTTTTGGCTATTTTGGTAATTTTTCCCGGCCATTTCTATGACTCGGATCGGAAGAGCCCTTTCTAAGACTGTGGCTAGTGCATTTGTGTCTGCATTAGCCTTTAAAGGGTTGATAGCGTGAGGCTTTTTTTGAGCTTGTGTGTGCTTGAATGTTGAGACACCTTCAGTGATACAGGTAGCTGGAGTTCCCCATTTTCGGTACCCTCACCATAGGATATGTATCTGAACGGTTTTATGTGCTTTTGACACCGAGTTGACGGTCACACATTAGTGGTTTTTGTGCAGTAGATGCCTAGTTAGTGCAAGTGGCACATTTATACATATTTTGAGTTGAGTTTTGACTCCTCATACAAAGGAGACTCTGCCCAAATTTTTAAAGCTTCTCGCCATAGTTTGGCACCTCTCAAACCCTCTTGTCTCAGTGATGACTTCTTCTTCAGAAAAGGAGGAATATTTTATTCGCAAGTTTGATGGCAACAACTTCACCATGTGGAAAGAGCGCATGAAAGATGTTTTGACAAACAAAGGGCTATCAGAACCGTTGAAAGAGCGTGCAGAGGAGGATGATGACTATATGCAAGCTCAGTGGGAGCTTTTAAATGCGAGAGCCATAGCTATGATACGTCTACATCTAGCCGAGTCAGTGTTCTTCACTATCATAGGGAAGACAACATCTAAGGTGTTGGGATCGGAGAGCACACACACAGAGAGCCAGCACGAAGAAGGAGATAGACACAGTGTGTGGCGGGGCGGTACTCACACTACAATGTGTAGTTATGAGTATAGTTATTATGAATGAGTAAATGAATGGCTGTACATGGGCGGCTGAACAACGGGCAGCCGGGCACACGGGCCTTTAACCTAGCAATCTCCCACTTAAAGGCAGTGTGCCTTTAAAGTGGCCAAAGTACAGCAAAAGAAGTCAAGCCATACCCATCAGCAATCTGCAGTGTGCAAACCGCTGTGAGGCTAATGACTTCGTGAGTAGATCAGCAGGGTTATCGTCAGTGTGTACCTTGACAAGCTCTATGCGCTTGTCCTCTAGCACCTCTCGTATGAAGTGATACCTCACCTCAATGTGCTTTGTCTTCGCATGGAAGACAAGATTCTGTGCCAACGCTATGGCACTCTGGCTATCACAATGTAGAATCGGAGCATCACCAGCCATACCAAGATCTCCCACTAGTCGTGAGAGCCATACGGCCTCCTTGGCAGCCTCAGTGGCAGCCATATATTCAGCCTCTGTAGTGCTCAAAGCAACGCATGGCTGTAAACGTGATGCCCACGAAACCGGTCCACCTGCAACTGTGAACACATAGCCACTAGTAGACTTCCTCGAGTCCACTGATCCTGCATAGTCTGAATCTGTATATCCGCAAACAGACATATGCTTCTCACCATAACATAGGGACAACTCTGAAGTCCCTCTCAAGTATCTGAGAATACCTCTCACTGCATCCCAATGACGCTTGCCCGGGTTAGACATGTACCTGCTAACCACACCAACTGCATGAGCAAGATCTGGACGCGTAGCCACCATGGCATACATCAAGGAACCAACAGCTGACGCATAGGGAATCTGAGACATCTCTGTAGTCTCCAAATCTGTATGAGGGCAGTCATCATGGCTGAGTTTTACATATGGAGGCAACGGGGTACTAATGGCCTTCCCCACTTCCATATGAAAACGCTCAAGCACCCTGTCAATGTACTCTTTCTGACTAAGAAAGAGCATCTTGCGAGAACGATCACGAGTGATCCGCATACCCAAAATATGACTGGCATCCCCAAGATCCTTCATGGAAAAGGTCTCATGTAACCTATGTTTCAAGGCATCCACATCAGAAATACACTTCCCTGCGATCAGCATGTCATCCACATACAAAACCAAAACAATAAGACTACCATCTGCAGCCTTGCGAGTATAGAGGCATGGGTCCTCATAACTGCGTACATAGCCCAATGAACTCATGAATGCATCAAACTTACGATACCATTCACAAGATGATTGCTTCAGCCCATACAAGGTCTTAAGAAGCCGGCATACCATCTTCTTTGAACCATGAATAACAAACCCACTTGGTTGCTCCATGTACAAATCCTCGTGCAAGTCCGGATGTAAGAAAGCTGTCTTTACATCCATTTGCTTCAACTCCATGTCTTCTGTAGCTACCAAAGCAAACAACATACGCAAAGTAGACATCTTCACCATTGGGGAGAAGATCTCGTCAAAATCAATGCCCTTCTGTTGCTTGAATCCTTTAGCCACAAGCCTTGCTTTGTACCTAGGCTTTGCATCCATTGAACACAATTTTATCTTGTAAACCCACTTGCATGGTAGTGCCTTCTTACCCTTTGGCAAAGGAGTAAGCTCCCACGTTTCATTTTGGATCAACGAATCCATCTCTGACTGCATAGCCTGCTCCCACTTGAGCTTGTCAACACTAGACATGGCCTCATCATAACATGATGGCTCCCCGCAATCAGTCAACAATACATAATCCATAGAAGGCACAAAACGCTGAGGCTGTCTTGCACGCCGCTCTGAACGCCTCAAAGACTGTGCAGGAGGTGCATCTGGCTGTCCCACATCTACATGATCTCCCAACAAGGGCTGATCTCCCACTTGAGGGTCAATGGGCTGCCCACGAGCAGCCATGGGACCATCATACCGATGACCATCCTCCTCAAATATCACACGCCGAACCTCAACCGTTCGCGGTGATGCTCTATACATAGAGTCCTCATGAAAAACAGCATCATGGCTGCGCACAATCTTCCTGTCAATAGGATCCCACAATCGATAACCCATCTCACCAGAGCTACCATAACCCAAGAAGATACATCTCTTGCTCTTTGGATCCAATTTGCTACGTTTTGCCTTAGGTACATGTACATAAGCTTCACAGCCAAAAACATGAAGGTGACCATACGAAGGTGGCAAACCTGTCCATACCTCTTCAGGCACTTTGAAGCCCAAAGGAACACTGGGTGAACGATTTATCAAATGCACAGAAGTGGCAACAGCTTCAGCCCAAAATCTATTTGACAAACCAGCCATAGAAAGCATACTACGGACTTTTTCCTGTATAGTCCTGTTCATGCGCTCTGCCACACCATTTTGAGGAGGTGTATAGGGAGCACTAAGCTCGCGCCGTATACCCTTCTCAACACATAATGTTGTGAAAGCATGAGACATAAATTCACCCCCATTGTCCGTACGTAAGCACTTCAACTTACAACCTGATTGGTTCTCAACAAGAGCCAACCATTGCTTAAATATATCAAACACCATATCCTTCTTACGAATGGGGTATGCCCATACCTTCCTGCTAGCATCATCAATGAACGTAACAAAGTACATAGCACCTCCAAGAGAAGCATTGGGCATCGGCCCACATACATCACTATGCACCAAAGCTAGCTTTTCCAACTTCTGTGTGGAACACTTTTCTTATGAGAAGACTGAGCATGTCGACCATAAAGGCAGTGCTCACAAAACTCAAAACGACCAAAATCTGACTGCAAAACAGGGAATGGAAATATGAATTTCCATTCCTTGTTACAGATATTCATGTCCAAAACACGGAACAGGGATTTTGAAACGTGAAGTTGGAATGGGAATGGGGAATGTAAGCTTGAAAGTTTCCATTCCCTGTGACTATGCTTCTGACAAGCTTGTGCCTTGGCAAATAGTTATTGAATCTAAAGAGAAAGGTCTAGGTCAAGGATTGAGTAAGTCTATATCATCACTATATGCTCTTTCACATCCTGTAGTTTTAAAAGTCCATGCAAGCTCTCTCTTGTTATTTAGAAGGGCCTTGAAGATCCTATCTTTGTTGAGTGCTTGCAATGTTGCTTTTGGGCATTTTCCATATGCTTAATTGATCAGGCATGCAGTTCGTATCCTACTCACAGACTTGGGATACAACTAGGCGGGGCATGTTGAAACATGCTATCTTCTATGGGACATGATTTTTACCCAATTTTGACCAGCATTGCAAAGCTTTTCTTCAACCTTCTTTAATCTGGATCATGCCACATTACATGCCACTCTACACCTCCCAATGGTCCATTAATATTCCTCACACATTTCCTTTTCTCAAACCATTGTACTTTCTCTAGGTGTCAAACTCACATGAGCATCCCAAGAAGGCTACTTGTTCTCACTATAAAGAGATAGAGAGAAGAGAAGCTTTGAATTCATGTCATAGGAACAATCTCAAGATACCACAAAGATCTATCCCACAAGTATTGAACTCAAGACCATGTATTCAAGAGGGAATTGGGATAACCAATCTACTACCACAGTTGGGTGGTAGAACGGTTATTTCCAATTTCGTCTTCCTATTTAGACACACATACATCTAGACACACCCACGCATACCCATGAGAAGAGAAGGTTTTAATGTCGTAGGAACCATGCCAAGAGGGCCAAGAGATCTATATATTGAACTCTAGACATCTTATGTAAAAGGGAAATGTAATAACCAATTTACCACACTTGTGTTACAGGCTTGGACACTCAAAGCGTGAAATCAATAGAAAAATTTACAAAATCATTGAACTTGAATAGAGAGAGAGAAGGAGAGTGGACCCGGCACGACGGAGTTTCGAGTCAAGACGCACTGCCCCCAAAGACTAGCGCCCCTTTCGGTAGGTCTATCACAGGGCAACCATCCCAATTTTCTAATGTTGAGACTTTGGATCAAAAGTAAACCAGCAATTCTTCATTAGTGGGATCATTAGGCAGCTCATGGGGAAGCGTCTTACCCTTGAAACTTCTTAATCGATCTTGGAATAGATGTCTTTAGCAAAGGGTAGACTTTCCCATTACGTTTACAAGAGTGCCCAACCCTGTGACATAAATTCTCATTGCTACATTCTTCTCTCATTGTAACTGTCTCCTCCTTGAGGTAATTTTCTCGATGTTCAAGAGCTGTTACACTCACATATGTAGGTTGTATGGGCCCTAAGTGTTGACTTAATTGTAAACCAGTACAACCATACTACCATAGCATGCCAACAAAGGGTTGCCTTGCCCTTGTTACTGGATGCATCTCATTTTGGATCAATTTGCTATTTTCCCCCTTTTAATTTTCTCTAAAAACAGTGTAATTCTGCTAAGATAATTAGGTAAACTAAGTATCTGAGGTTAAGATTATTTTCACGGGTTCCTAAGATGTGATTTACCTCTAATAAATATCTCAAAGAGTTTTGGATTAGTTTGATTATTTTCCCCTTTACTTTTCTCTCAAAAATAGTGTAATTCTGCTAAATTAATTATGAAAATTACTCAAAAAATTACAAGATAATTTTCATTGCATAATGATAGTCTAACACAGCTCTGATAATTATCTCATCTTAATATAAACTTAATTAGTATAATTATCATTAATTTATGGTTAAAATGAGTAACTTCAGCCCTAATATGATATAATAATTAATTAGCTTAGTATCCCTAAGCTTAATCACAATAATCAACAGAGAATTTGAATTAAGAGAGGAGTTTTTAGTATACATAGGTTTAATCTTCAATTAATTAAGAAATTTGTAAATAGGTTAACCTAGCTTTGCTAATCAAGAAAGGTTAGTGCTAATTATCGTTGATTAACCAACTAGAGCTTTGCTCTCTAGTGATTTCTGCGTAGAGGTCTCTCTAGATGACAGAGAATGTACTAAGGCCCCGAGTCTGTCTGAAATTGTGAAGCAAGGGTCATATTTATAGGTTTCTGGGCACTCATAGGCTGGAAAATGGCAGTAACTTGCATCCCAAGCAGCCCTACAGCTCCAAAAACGCCCCCTGCTACTAAATCTAGTCTATAAAAGTTCATCATTACCCCACACAGCCCCCCAGATACACAGAATCGATTTTCTGCTAGTTTGTTGACTTTTAATGATTAATTTTGGAAATATCTGCAATTTCTAGAACTTTAGGATAAAAAGTCTTTAGCAATAATAATTACTGAAACCATTTAATTTTACTTAACTAACTAAATTCATAGTGTAACCTTTCAGAGTCTGTAACTTTTCCAGATTTTATCAAAATTCGGTTCTGAAAAATTCTAACCCTAGTAAAGCTCTAATTACAGTTCCAAAAATACCAATATTTACCATAGTTGGATCATTCTACAGTGTTTTCTTAACAACCAAGTTAATTTGATCAGGCTTTGAACAATTTCTAAGGTTTCGAAAACTAGAAACCTTATAGAAAAGACAACCCTTCATACCCCATTGATTTATATTTTGTGTATCTTGAGCCTGTCATATAATAAACATTGCATCACCTTTTATTATAAGCCTCATTACATTCCTTTTGATACATTCTTTCAAGCCCATATGAAGGCCTCCATACTTAGCCTCATTATTGCTCTTAACATCCACTTCTTGGCTTCAAAACTAGCATTCAATGTCATTTTTGTCCACAAATACATAACCAATAGCACCCTTGTTAATGCTGCTTTTGAAATCCCCATACCAATTAGCTCTCATGACTTACAACAATGTCCAAATATCTCATCCTGAAAGGGAAGTGGATAGTGATACCATTTTTCTGCTGTATATGATGACTTACACTTCACACATATCCTCCAAATATTTCCCTTATATAAAAGACACCATCTCAATATGGCAACAAAAGAGTAAGTAACAAGCTTACACATTGGAAACTTTTCAAAGTTTAGGATGATGAGAAAATGAGTATGTATAGTAATGTTAACATACAAATATTTTAGTAAAAGAGAAAACTCTCAGCTACTAAAGCATCATAACTTGCTTGAGTTCAAGACCATGACTCCATGTAAAAGAGTATGTGTGCAGAATCTTCAAGAAATTATTCTAAAGATAAAAGCGCACCATACTACATGTTATCAAGGACAAAATATTTGGCTAATACATCAAGAAACTTTTAATATTCATTCAACCAATGGCTACTATGTCATATCCAACAAGGCTTATAAATATTTAAACATGAGCAAGGACTCCAAGGGTCAAAAATTCCTACATCACCAACCTCATGCAAAGTTACCCAAATGGTCGCAAAGGAAGCTAAATCCTATTAATTTTATAAGAAGGGGGATGTAATTCTATGAGCACCATGGTTTCATCGCATGGCTGCTCAACTTAAGTTTCATGATGGAAGACAGCTATGAGTTTTAGTACTAAGAGGAAGGAAAGTACATTTCCAATAAAAAACAATAAAGTCTTCTTTTCATAAATGGTTTTTGTCAAATACTACTCTCCCATCACCATGAAATTTAACCCCAACTCATGTTCTAATGATGAAATGAATCACATGTCTTTCCTTCAATCATATAGTGATTTCTTTCCTAACTTTATCCCAAGTGAGCTACCTTTCTAAAGAGGGGATGATGAGCATAAGATTGAGCTAAAGCCTCAGATTTCTCCTAACAGACCTCTTTATCATGCTTCTCACACACACACACCAAGGGGAGATTCTCCCAAGTTAATGAGCTCATCTTGTCCAAACTGTGTGTGTGCCCCTCCAACCCTAATTCTAATAATATGATGGGCCAAAGTGTGTCAAAAACTTTAATTTTTTTTGAATAAATCTAGGGGTTTTTTGTTGAAGTTTCAAAGAGGGCTTCATCCGTAGCTACCATCTGGCAGGTGATAGCCACACATGTTTTTTTTTCTCTCCATTGTGTTTATATATATAATAGGATTTTTTTATAAGAAATCTAAAGGCGTGGGCTCTCTTAGAGAGGTCATGAGCTCAAGGTTATGGCATTAGTGGCTGGCTTGCCCATGAGGGGCATTGTAGGCGCAAGTTTGGGTGGCCCTATTTGCAATGGCAGTGTTGTGGTGGCTATTGTGGGCAATTTTTTTTTGGCGGTGTTGGATGTTTGGTGGGGCATTCGGTGACCATTAAGGCCTATGTTCACATGGGCCACACCTTGTCCGTATATTTTTGAGGGTAGAGTTGGGAAGCAAGGATGGTGCCGTGGTTGCTTGCATTCACCCATGCCAAGCTTGGGAGACAAGTTGAAGTCCAAGGGTAGAGAGTGATGGTACTTTGCATGAAATGCAAGAGGTAAACATAGAAAAAAAAGGAAAACGCCCCACATTGTTTTGAAGGAGTTTTTCTCATGCTTAACTTTTGTGTGGTGTGGAGCTGGAAGGAGAAAAAAAAAGGCTCCATAAAATAGAAAAAAACAACATTTTTTGGGAGAAGTCTTTAAGCAGAGGAAGAAGATGAATGCTTGGTAAGAGGCCATCATTGTATTGCACTTTTTTTTGCAAAGCAAGCTACAATAGCCATTACAACATTATTTTGTTGTGTCATCTCCCTCTTTTCTTCTCTCCTTTCTTCTTTTTGGCAAGTGTGCGGGGTTATGTGTGGAATGAGCTGGTCACTTGTTGAAAACCATTCTACGGTTAGAATTTTAGAGTCATATGCCATATATCAAGTCAAATTAGATCAATAGAGTTAGGATCTAGAAGACCAGATTAGATCAATAGAATCAGACTTCAGAAGACCAGATTGAGAAATCATCAGAAAATTATAGTAGAATTAGACCTTAGAAGACCATATTGAGAAGTCATAGAGAGAACTAACCTAAAATGAAAGACTTCAGATGATAATAATATAGACAACTAGAAATATAGATTCAGATTCATAAACTGATTTAGAAGTACAAAGTTTGAAAGTACAAGTGGTACAATACTCAGTTCTGATAAGCTCTATGAAACGTCTAGCAACTATAGCTACAAGATTTCCAATATTTTAATTGATCGATCCCCTGGAAGTAATTTCCTATTAATAGGTGGCTATTTTGAATGGTAGCATAGTCCTAAAGGGATAGTAACTACTAGTAGTTACATTAGGTAACTTGTCAAGGTAATTCTTGTGCAAGCTATCTCTTGGGGCAGGATCCCATTAGCTACATGCTTCTCCCCTTCTTGAAATTTGGTATACTCCAAACTTTTAGACAGTTGGTGTGACTTCATCTCTTTTTATTTTTCTTCCTTTTGTCTAGGATTTTCTTATTTTTAGGCTGTTGTGCTTCCCAAACTAGTGGGTTGAGAAACTTTGGCCATGATTTGATGCTAAGGAATACTAGAGGTGGCATTCTCCTTCTCGTGGGTGATTCAATATATGGTCTCTTACTCTTGCTATTCCTTCTACTAAGTGAGAATCTCCACCTCATAAGGTGTGAATGCCAAGTCTTTTTGTTGGGGTTGTACATAGTCTTCTCCCCTTTGGTTAGCCTTACCCTGGCTAGCTTATGGCATATTGATGCTATTTATATCCATCTAGTTGGATCTGCCTAATTAGATTTGATCCTTGCTTTGAAAAGGACCTCAAACATTTTTCTAAATTGGGGTTCCAGGGCTTTGCTAAAAAAATCATTTTCAAGAATCTTTGACTCCTTGACAAATATTTACAGAAGCTTGTTTGTATGTTTGATTAGAAGACTGATTTGTGATTTCCATTGAGCGAGAAATGGTACCAAATCCCAAGTTTTGTTCTTTTTTATGCTAAAGAATCAACTTTTCAATGCAAGTTCCAAATATGACTTATCCTTAGATAGCATGGCCTCTTTGTAACAAGAAGGCTCAATACTATTTGTTAGCAACACATAATCCATGCTAGGAATGAACCACTCTAGAAAATGTGAGGCTCTTTGATATTTCCTTGGCTTACTAGTACTAGCTTGCTTAGTAGCTCTATCATCGGGAGCATTCACTTGTGGAACAATGGGATCTTGGTGCAAAATTACTAAATTAATAACAACATTACAAAATGTATCCCACGACGCTGGCAATGAGCAAAAAAAGTTCATAGCTTTCATCTCATCATCCATCTTCATATGTTGAGCAAAAATCTGGGCAAACAAAGAGTCAAAATCATTGATATGGCTTGCAACACTAGTGGACTCTTTCATACAATGATTATACAATTTTTGCATCAAGAACACTTGTTGCTAGTAGAGTTTTGCTCATATGTGTTGCATAAATTTAGCCATATTTGATAAACCATAGCACACTTTAAAACTGTGAAATAAACTGAGGCAATAAGATGCAATATAATCATAGATATGCAATGCACATCTAACTCTTCCCATTGAAACTGAGCCATGTTCATCTTATTAATCCTTGCAACATATGAAATGGGAAATTTTGTTCTTTTGCAATAATACATCTTGAATTTTCTCTTTCTAAAGCACAAAGTTTCTCCCATCAAACTTTTTGATGCCATAAATATCCTTGCCCTTAGAATATGCCATAAGAGCAAGATTTCTAGGATAAATTTTAAATTTTTTTGGGTAGGTCTAGTTTGAATTTGGGAGAAAATATTAACCAAAATGAGTGTCAAAATGCAATATGCATAGGCCTAAAATTCATGCTCTTCAAGAAATATGGATAAACTAGAGAGTAGCAAACTATCTGCGTACACTATCAAACTCACAAATGTCTACCAACACAATTGCTGGGGGGTGTGACAAACCACACCACCACAATTGAGAATCCTGACATCACTACTTACATCATTGGAAGCCCTCTTTCAACTCAATAATAGAAGCCTAAGCTACAGACTTTGTATCCAAGAAATACCACCCATTAACATCACTCTAGCCTACTTTTAACTCATTTTTCATATTAGTTTACTTATGAGTTGCTATCTTTAGTAGTTTGAATCTGAAAGGCGAGGGGAGACTGAATACCGGATCCTCCTCCCAGCCAACCTAGGAGGGCCCATGGCCCTTTGGCCCTAACTGAATCCCTTTCCACACCTTCAGTCCGGCCCTTGGCCTAATTCCTTGACCCCCTTAGGTCGAGCCCTGCCCTCTAGCCCTTGGCCTGGCATTACTCCCCCCTTGGAGAAGCGTTTTTTTCCTCGAAAACAAAAGTGGTAGGATCTTCATAAGAACACTAATGTTTTCCACAGTTGTATCCCTCATGGATCCAGTTGTTTGTTTGATTGAAACATGGTGCAGAAGGAGGTCCAATATAATCAAGAATAACATCTTGATTTTGCACATTGTTGTCCATTTGCAACCATCTTGTGTTACTAGTTCCAATCCAATTGTAGTGTGTAGACTCCATTTAGAACACACATGAGAATGCTAAACAAGTTATCACAACAAAGATTGCTTTTCACTGTCCATGAAGGTAAATTGTTGACATAACTCATCAAGCAAGTGTAAGTCCTTGACTTGTTCTCAAGTTTCATCAAGAAACAACCCCACCATAAATAGTGTTCAAGGTTGAGAACCTGAGACTAAACCTAATTGCAATCATGCTTTATCTGATGGTAAGAAAACTCCAAGTAGAGCAATAAATGCTTATTAACTAGATTGCTTGGTGCTAATGTATGCACTTTGCATATCCTTTAGCACAAGAGTACACTTTGTAATATGCTTATCCCCTTGGAGAACTGACAGTACAGAGGTGTGTTTCCCACACGGTTTATAGACAGTCTGTCCAGATGACTGGTAAACGAGGATCACAATATCGTACAACATTGATGAGGAGTCAACAATGGCCGGAATAACCATCGTGGTTAACTTGAAAAATCCAAATCACCCAAAACCGAGCCATGACCTCTATTAGTCATTGGTAGATCCAAAAGTAATCTCATAGAGATACTGCACATAGAGTGCAAAATGCTTCATAAGCAACAACTTGATGAATATGCATGCCGTTTTAAATCAGCTTTTGCTAAACACTAGGGCCCATAACACCTAGTGTGCATGCATTTAGCAAAAAACAGATCAACCCTAGATATCCATGATCATCCTTGCCAATACTTATGGAAAATGTGATGTGCGTAGCACACAGGAAAGAGAAATGTAAATAGTTTGAAAAGAAACTAAATACTTTCAGTTGCAATCATTTTCAAACCTTGCTGAAATGTTTGAACCATAATAAAAGGTGAAACATTAATCACTTCTATGTACAGACAATGAAACTTTTTCATTAACAACTGAGAGCCTTGCTATATGTATTAAACAACCATCTGTAATGTTGTTTAGTAGTACTTGTATCTGAACAAATCATTCTAAGTATTCGACAATTTCTGGCCATTGAAATTGCTCTTGATACGTCGTGTTGAAAATGGTCTAGAAAACAGATTTGACCAGCACCTAGGGACTTTGTTGTGACACATACTTGAAATAGTGGGCGCCAGTGTCAGTCCTAGAGACTCATATTTGCCACATGTGGAATATGTCTCAACTAAGGATGTTTGAAAAAAGAACATCCTACAAGTACAAGATGTACTTGTGTGTGGAGGTAACTGAAAACACTCTACGACGGGAGTGAGAGGGACCCTCATTAGCCTTGCTCCACACTGGCTGAACCAAACTCCTTGAGTCCCTAGACCATGTTGTATCCCATGTGACAACATATGCCAAATAAACCCTGCAAGTGGGTCTATTACTGCATAATGCAGAAACTTATTTTGAACACTATAGCCCAAATGTTTTGTCTCTTACATGACTGTGTCATCTCTCTAAAGAGCAAAAATGGATATGCATCCCAAGTAGAAAAAGAAAACCAAAAGAAACAAAACCAAAATAGATACGTACCTAAAGGAGAGTGAAAAACACCTACCCAAATTTCCTGCCGGCAAAGGCCTAGGAACACTAATTAAAAATTAGTGAAAGGCAAGTAGTATTGCACATGGAACCTTGGGTATTGCCTCTGCAAACCAGACCACTTGGCCAAAGTCAGCATTGTCAAACCCCTTGGTTAAACATTGCAGGAAAATTGCTCAACTAGCAGTTGATAGTATCTTAAGTCAACTCTAGAAGCTAAAATTATCCACGAGCCCTTGGCAGCTTATGGATTTTGTTCCTTGAAAGTGAAAGTGTGAAGATTCCAAGAATTGACCATCACACGGAATAAGTGATTGAATAATCACAAGCTGGGTCTTACCCCCAAATAGGAGTTGTACAGACACTCTTAGTGCTGTAGATAAAATAGAAGATCCACTCAAGTTGAAATCGTATTCACAACGGGATCTTGTCTAGACTCAAAATTCATAAACGAGGAGTTTTGTGAACAGCCGTGCTGTCTGAATTGCGTGCTTCATCTATACACCTTGGTAGAGAGACACATTTTTAAGTTTGAGAATTTCAAAAGCTAACTTGATCTTCACACTCAAAGTGTGTAGTGCTAAAATAACACCCAAAAAATTAGTAATGGCAAGACGCCTGCTTGGCCATTAAAATCAATGGGTACTCAAATGAACAGATTTGTTCGAGCTTGAAGGCAATCATTGATAGACTACAAACAGATGGCTCTTAGCCATTCCAAAATAGGTGGCTCGTAGCCCTTCAAAAATGGATGGCTCTTAGCCCTACCTGTTTCCATATCGACATAGAAATATTTTAGAGAAAGCATGCCTAGTTTCACCTTTCCCGCAGAGAATTAGGAAGGAGAGAGAGACAGAGAATCTTGGGCTGAGGAAAATCCTTGATTCAAATGTGTTGTATGCCCTGTGCATATGATCCACGACAGACCATGGCTGTGTCTTATCTTATCATATAAGCGGACAACAGTGTACTTGTATCATGCTCGCAGAGAGAGAGGTACCATAAATCACACCGTGACTCACATCATGTATATGTAATCGTGATTGGAACAAGGTACTTGAAAACATGGCACTTTGCGAGTGAATAACATAAAAATGCTTGAAGAGAGCAGTTCAGAGTATGTAGTGTTATAGTGGAAGCGTATGCAAGAATGGGTGTTGTACAACCATCGTACTGGTATGCCATGCATACATACCAAAAAATGAAATGATAAGCCCGTGGTTGCAATGACAATCTCAACCATGCAAGCCTTTGGTATACGTGCCTTGCACGATGAAACTGTCATGGATACATCATAGTGCCATGTTGCCTGTGAGCTTATATCCACGTAGTACTAAAGATGTGTGCCATTAGCGTTGATCTAAAGTCAATCGATAATATTTGTGCGCATAAGAGAAGCAGTGATTCACATGAAGATAGGCAAAGCACTTTGCTTGATATAGCAGCTTCGTATGGAGTCTGCCCAAGCAATTTGCTTTTCACAGCAGAGAGAAAGCTTTTCAAAAATGAAAAGTAAAGCATAGACAAAAAGAAACATAAGTTAAAAGCTGAGTAACATTGTGATAGTGTGCTCAAATCTGCTCGAGTGAGTGAGCGTATGTATCATATTTACCCGCGTGAAATGTAAAAACCTACAATCATCTTGGTAAGGTTTGGCTAGTGCTTATGCTAATAGCATATTCCACACCGTGGAAACCGCTATATCAAATGCGGGAAGGGAAGCCTTGCGTCTCCTGAGTATGCATGAAGTCGTGATATTCATAGTAGACAAATACTCGTAGCCAATTTACAATTGCATAGCAAAGAAAATTTACCTTGGCAAAATAGAGGTACTTGTCGGCCTTGTCAAGATCCCTGAGCCTTCTTGAGCAAGGGTAGTAACAAGTCATGCTGATCTCCATGAGATTCACAAGCACGACCATACTGTGACCTATACCATGCAGCATATATGCAATAGGCCTTGCCTGAACACTGTGACATTTGTCCGTGACAAACATCACTTGGAACAAGCTCCCTCTCCACCATAAGTCATGGTTTCGAAGCTTGCTTGTACGCATGCAAAAATTGCTGCAAAAGAAACTAAAAAAAAGCTAGCTGTGAAATAAAATTGCAGACCAGCAACCTTGTCGACCCACCAATGTGGTAAAAAGCTGGCATGAATATGTTGTGCTAGCTTGTAAATTGTCTATGGTTGCTCGTAGCTACATCATACCTGAGGATACCTTTCAGTTGACCCTATTTGGTTCTTTGTGTAATGCTTGAGGAATACCACTATTGATAGATGCACCCGTCAGCAATAATAGCATGCTTTCTCAAGAAAGTGATAAGACAATACCGTCAAAATCGCCCATTTTGGTTGCTTGCAGTCATGTTGATTTGCCCGCTAAAGCTCAAGCCTTGCGCAATTGGTGCAACCCCATCATTGGGATGTGCAAATGCAAAGTCATCCGTATTAAGGTTGCAAGACGAAGGCGGTTTACCAATGGCTTGGCTCGATCTTCCTTCAAGGATTATGTGTTACCGTGGCTGAGTTGGTCTAAGCCACCAGATTAAGTTTCAGGTCCCGAAGGACATGGGTTCAAATACCACCCGCGAAGTGAATATCATCAGTTGTACTCAAAGGCAATTATCTAGCCAATGCCATTGCATGTGGCTTGCAACCATGCACGCCTTGCAGGCTATGTAGGTACATGTGCCTTGCCCATGAAGGCTATGTAGCTATACCTGCCTTGCATGTAGTAACCTAAAAGAGCTTGAGAACATGCGCATGCCTTGAGTTGGCGATGCATGCGAGGAGAGTTTCACTGCTGCCTATGGGAACCACATCATGCCAAGGTGATATCGAAAAAAATATTTAAAAAAAAACCCTGCTGCAGCGATGGTAGGCTCGGTCGTGTGCGTGTAGGAGATTGGCAAGAGAGGGAGAGATAGATTGCTCTGCACGGCTTTGCCCTGTGACAAAATCCCATCCTTGGCCGAGAGAGATCCCAGCCATGCCACCCTTGTCGGCTACCATGCAGGTCGACCTCCCTCTCTTCCTCTCTGCAAGCGATCGTTCCCGCTGGTCTTCTCCACGACCTCCTGTAAACAGGATTCATTTCTTGCGGCCATGCCTCCTCCTCCTTTGCACCTCCCGCAAAGGGATCTTGCCCATGACCCATCTCCCCTTGCTTGCCAAGGAGCTTTTCCATGGCCCAAGCTCTCTCAGAACAAGAGAGAGAGAGAGAGAGAGAGAGAGAGAGAGAGAGAGAGAGAGAGAGAGAGAGAGAGAGAGAGAGAGAGAGAGAGAGAGAGAGAGAGAGAGAGAGAGAGAGAGAGAGAGAGAGAGAGAGATAGAGAGAGAGAGATAGAGAGAGAGAGAGAGAGAGAGAGAGAGAGAGAGAGAGAGAGAGAGAGAGAGAGAGAGAGAGAGAGAGAGAGCAGGATCCTACAAAAGAAAACATGCAAGCCTTCTCTTTCTCCCCTCCATCCTTGAGCTGTGATATTAGTGAAAGGCCGAGGGGAGACTCAATACCGGATCCTCCTGTAAATGGACGCAGGAAACGAGTCCTGTTTACAGGAGGTCATGGAGAAGACCAACAAGAACGATCGCTTGCAGAGAGGAAGAGAGGGAGGTCGACGTGCATCGTAGCCGACGAGGGTGGCATGGCTGGCATTGCTCAGGGCCAAGGATGGGATCTCATCGCAGGGCCAAGCCGCGCAGAGCAATCTATCTCTCCCTCTCTTCTTCTCTACAAGCGGTTGTTCCCGTTGGTCTTCTTTGCAACCTCATGTAAACAGGAGTTGTTTCCTGTGGCCATGCCTCCTCCTCCTTTGCACCTCCTGCCAAGGGATCTTGCCCAAGACCCATCTCCCCTTGCTTGCCAAGGAGCTTTTCCATGGCCCAAGCTCGTCCAGAACAAGAGAGAGAGAGAGAGAGAGAGAGAGAGAGAGAGAGAGAGAGAGAGAGAGAGAGAGAGAGAGAGAGAGAGAGAGAGAGAGAGAGAGAGAGAGAGAGAGAGAGAGAGAGAGAGAGAGAGAGAGAGAGAGAGAGAGAGAGAGAGAGAGAGAGAGAGAGAGAGAGAGAGAGAGAGAGAGAGAGAGAGAGAGATCATGCAAAAGAAAACATGCAAGCCTTCTCCTTCCCCCCTCTATCCCTGAGCTCTGATACCAGTGAAAGGCCAAGGGGAGACTGAATACCGGATCCTCCTCCCAGCCAACCTATTATAGGAGGGCCCATGGAAGTTTGCCCTGACTGGATCCCCTATCCACACCTTCAGTCTGGCCCTTGGCCTAAGTCCCTGACTCCCCTAGGTCGGGCCTTGCCCTCTAGCCCTTGGCCTGACACAATCTCTTTAGTCTCTTTAACACACTTATTGCACCATGGGTTGCTCATCAACATTTCTTCCATAATGACATCCCTTTCATGTGGTATCATAGCCTATGATAAACTGGTAATCATTTTTTTGATTAGCCTTAATATAACAATAACCATCCTATAATCACTTGCTACTAAAGTGTTGAACCTAGTTGCTCCCTAGTGCCTATAGAGCACATAAATATAGCTTTACATCATTCTCTACACGTACTTTGTACTGCACCATAGGTATTCCATCACTCATATAGAACTTAAATTACAATGGCTTTGAATGACCCACTAAGCTATCAACTCCATCATGTAAGAACCCCTTTACAAATCCTTTAAATTTTTCCACCAGAGAAAAGGTGTCAGATGCATGCTAACACACTCATTGATGATCCTCATCAAATGTGGAAATGTAAAAATGGCTAGTTTTCTAAGCTTCTCAGAAAAGCGATTGAACAATGCATCAATGTCTTCATGAGTGTGACCAACCATAATAAAGCCAAGCTACACTGTGTCAAGTACTCCTTGTGCAACCAACAACGATAGGTATGCAAACACATATTGATTCTTATTTTTTGAACCACAATTGTGAAGTTGCAACAACAATGTTCTTGGCAATCTCTTGAACCCAGATACATTGCCATCCTCCTGTACATGTGCATTAGTAGCAAAGATTGATTTCATCCTTGGACAATCATTTCCCTAACTAGAAGCAAAGTTCTCAGTGTCCACATTTGTGATTAGATCAGTCTTTGCCTCTTCATTCCGAGCACTCTGTTCCTTGCAGTATTGGTTTTTCTCCTTAAGCACTTTCATATGGTGATAGACACAACTGGTAGACAAAAGAGAATCAAAAGATTTTTTCGTGGTTATACACTTGAGTTTTCTAAGCTCAAGTCACCAAACCTGTGTTTATCTCTTCTTTCTAAGTTTCTTAGACATTTTGAGAGAGATGCAATTGTGAGGTTGGGATCACTCGACCATAATCCCAATGCAAAGTGACTATAAGATGTTTGCATTCCTATCAAGGATACTAGAAGCCTTTCAACTCCATTGAGAGATTTTGGAACTGGCTTAATTTGCGGTGTAGCAGTCTTAATCTGGTCCATCTTGTCATGTATAATGCACAAGAACTTGTTGGATTCATTTTTGAAGAGCTCCTCCAAGCATAGTGCAGATTTCTACAACACCATGTATCTAGCACGCTCCACTTGATTTTTGGTAGACTCTAGCTTGACCTTTATTGATGTGCAAATGTCGCATTTAGAGAATGTACTTGATTTTGATCAAGTGACTGTCTTGAAGAGTGTGTTCTACAACCTTGAGGATGTTGGCTATGATAGCGTTTTGTATTCCATTGTGACAAGTGTGTCATTTAATTCCCGCAAAATGTCCACTTGTTTATACATCATTGGTAGAACACGTTGAGTTTTGAGAGTACGTACATGTTTTTCCTTCACTTATGTGGAATTTGATTTGCATTATTATCTATGAAGCCCTGTATGACTGCTTTAGCCATCTCAACATGTGTCAAGATCTTCCTTATTATTCCAGTGTTTCCATGATTGCCATTGCAGGCTCCATCCAATAATTTCTTGCACAGTCTGTAAAATGTTGACTTTCCTATTCCATGTATTATATACCTTCTTTCCATCAAAAGTAAACTCAAAGCATTCCTCTTCTTGATCTTTTCTATAAGACATGCTCATACAATCCAACACAAATGTGCATCGGCTAGTGTAGCTTTGTCCCCAAAAGTCTCCCCTCGCTTGCATGATTTTGGATTTGTCTCCAATCTAAAAACATCGTATCTTACATCAATCAATTGTTGCAAATTTGTGAATGTTTGCAGCATCACATTGTTTGTTGAATGCATGAGCATTACCTGCTTTTTTTCTAGGCCTAACTCTATGTACTTAGCTTCTTTTATTAGCTGTCCCATCTCTGATATCATAGTCACGACTATGGCATCATGCTCTCTATCATTTTGAGTATGAAGAAGAAGAGCTAGTTTTGTATTGGTGACACCTCCTTCAAAACTACTTTCAATGTTTCTATCTATGCCATCATCTTCATACTCATCACTGGAAGCATATAAATTGTGAAGGGAATCTCCCATTTGTTCCATGAGGGGATGTTGAATACCCTCAATGGAAGAAGAAGATCCTGTGTCTTTTATCAAGGGCTTACCATTTTTAAACGTGAGCTGCCTAATAAGCCAGCTTACCAAATTGAAACTTGAAATATGACTTTGATGTGGATGCATCAAACCTTCCACAATGACATCCAAGCTAATCTCACCTAGTTCAGTATGATTTATAGCCTCATATGGGTGGACCAGCAATACCACTCCATTACCAAGCTTTGTAGATCTATTTTTAGCCCAAAGGATGACTCTTTTCTCTTTCGAGCTTGCTCTATCTATCAAGCCATCTTCTTGAACAACAAGAAAATCCTCATCTATTGTGTTATATTTTTCTCTGTTCATAACAATATTATGCAATGGCCACTTGATGATGCTTCCAACCGCTTGAGACATGGTTCTTGCATCCATTGTGAAAAATGGAATCAAGAAGGTGTCATCAAAACTTTTTAGTGCATGTATCGCCACACATGTTGTACCAATCAATTCAAAACCACAACGTTGAGATGCATCAGGGGAATGAATAACCCCACAAGCCTTCCTTGTGGAGCCATCAACAAGAAACACTGAATCACCTTATTTTGGACCCTGCAACTTTTGAGAAAATCAAGAGATGTCAGTAAAATTGTATGTTTGAATATAGAACTCAAAATTTAATACATTCCCAAGATACACTAACAATTATGGAAAAAGCTTGCATCCCATTCAATTAAGCAAATCTACACTGAGTCAACCCATGGAGGATGGTAGGAGGCTTCAGCTCAAGTTTGAGCCTATATGTACATCTAAGTGCAAAAAATCTAAAGCTGACAAGGGTTGCAAGATAGGGACTATGTTACATTGCAGAGGAACCCATGGAGTTTGGTAGGAGGATGGAGCATAGATGTGCATCTAAGCGCTAGAAATATATAGCTCACAAGAGTTGCAAGATGGATATCAAGTCCCATGTGGGATGGTAGGAGGCTTGAGCTCAAGTTTGAGCCTACTTGTACATCTAAGTGACCTAGAAATCTAAAGCTAAAAATAGGTCCAAGATGGAGCCTAAGTTACATTGTAGAGGCATCCATGGAGTTTGGTAGGAGGATGGAGCTTAGATGTAGATCTAAGTGCTAGAAATCTATGGCTCAAAAGAGTTGCAAGATGGTTTCAAGTTATACTGAGTCAACCCATGGAGGATGGTAGGAGGGTTGCTCAAGTTTGAGCATAGATGTACATCAAGTTTGAGCCTAGATGCACACCAAGTGTTAGAAATCTATACTTGTCACATGGGTTGCAAGATGGAGCCCAAGTTACATGGAGGCACCCATGGAATTTGGTAGAAGCCTCAAACTCAAGTTTGAGCATAGATGTACATTCAAGTGCTAGAAATCTACAATGAGCCTTGAATTTGGAAGGAAACTCAAATTTAAGTTTGAGCTGCATTATACATTTAAAGAGTTGTAAGGCGGAGTCAAAGTAATGATGAGCTTTACATCAAACATTAGTTTCCTTGTATGACCTATTTAAAGAGTCGGAGCTTACAAGAAGGTGAGGCTTCAAAGTAGTTGCATGAGTGGCTCAAGCTTAAGTTTGAGCCTAGTTAGACATATAGTTTTCTTAGAGGATAGAACATTATTTTGAGTGTAGGTGGCCATGGAGAGTATGCTATGACAATTGAGCCTTGATGGACATTCATAATACAATGAGGTTTTTGTCTTAGTTGTTTATGTGTGAATTGAGTCTTGGTGATTATAGTCCTGGTATTTTACGTGTTGTATAAAGGTGCCAAGAAATTGGTTAAGCAAGAGGGTTGGTGGAGGTGGGTCCCTCACTCATTGATCCTAAGAGGTTTTAGCCAAAAGAAGTCAAAACTAACTTCATCAAATTTTTTGACCCCTTAAACGTCCTTTTTTTGAAAACAGCTCATAAATTCTAGTATGTAGCAATAGGTTTTGAAAACATGGTTTGTTCACAAAAGCGTAGAGCCGCTCTCAAGCTACAGGCTCATAAAAAAAGTTTTGCAATCGGACTCCGTATGTGAAAGTTATGTTGATTTTTGTGAAAAGTTTTTTTTCCCACTTTTTTTTAACCATTATGAAAACCCATTAGGTTTGGTCCACACATGTCAAGTTTCTAATCTAACCTTGGTAGGGTTGGTGGGAAAAGCTATTAAAGCCTTTTTAATGCTTTTGAAACCCTCTATATTTAGTAGGTTTGGGTTTTTCTACAGATGGTGACGAATTCGACGACGGTGTGACAGGTGAGGTTCTTTACTTCCGCGTCTCCCTTCCCTTTGCGCATTTTCTCGTGGTCCCACAAGGCTCTTTCTCACACGTCTACATTAGTTCTCTCTCTCTCTCTCTCTCTCTCTCTCTCTCTCTCTCTCTCTCTCTCTCTTCTACATTAGAATAGGGTTTAGATTTTACTGCAGGCTGTGACAAAGCTGACGACAATGTGACATGTAAGGTTCTTTACTTCCGCATCTCCCTCTCCTCTATGTATCTATTGGCAGTCCCAAAAATTTCTTTCTGACACGTAAACATTAACTCTCTCTGTGTGTGTGTGTGTGTGTGTGTGTGTCTTTCTATTTTTGATTATAGGTGAAGATTAGTTATAGTAGTGGTTTCCAAATTTGAATTTTTGAATTTCAATTTGAAAGGCTTATCTAGGTGCATCTCTCTCTCTCTCTCTCTCTCTCTCTCGTGTGTGTGTGTGATACTTCTTCTAATTTTTTTGTGTAATTACCCCCCTCAGCTCCTCTTAATCACTCCCTAATCTCGTTTAATCTCTTTGTATAATCTCCTTTGCCTCCTCTTAATCTCTTAGTCTCTCCTAAATTACACTAATCCAAATTTCATTCTACTAACCATTGTATATTTTCTTCTGATATTACATTCTCAAGTTCTTAACTTCTACTCTCCTTTAGAATAACCTTTGAGATATTGTTCTCAGATACTAACCTTTTCCTCTCCTCTAATCTATTGTCCTTTTTCAATTTTGAATGCATCTCAAAATTCACTCTTCAATCTCATTCTATTAGTTTCTAATCTCTATTTAATCCTCTTCATTAATGACTACATACACTCATAATTATTTGCTACCGTCTCCTTGATACACCTTTTAAACACTTTCACTAAGTTAATCAAACTACAACTACGTCTAAAATCAGGCTCTGTAAATTGAAAGTAAGCGACTATTTCTCTAATTAGAGTACTTGATCAATAAGTAGTCTAATTAATTTTTTTAATACCTCTAATTATGAATAACCACTGGGTACTGAGTGTGCCATTTCCACTTGATGTAGATTCTTTGCTTCTGATATTTAGCACGTTTTTGGTGCCTTGTGTCCTTGTTGAGAAACAACAACAATGAACTGATGTAGCCTGAACCTCACCTGCTAATGCTATCAAAGCACTAGCATATGCCGCTCTAGTCTGGCCTCATGAGGTTATTGTGGATATTTTAGCATGATAGTGTTGCCTCATGCAAGTGCTTGAGACTTAACCAAGGCCAGCCAAGGCCAGAGAATAATAGCTCTAGGATTGAACTTAAGTTTGAGCCTTAACTACATGTGCCAGTGTAGCACGAGGGTTCAAAGATAGCCTCATCAGATCCTTGGCTACCAATGGCAAGAGGCTTGTTCTTAAGTTTGAGCCGTTCTTAAGTTTGAGCCATTCATGTCTATGCTAGTGTAGCACTATTGTGCAATGCTACCCGCATGACATCGTTGAGGCTACTACCAAGGACATAGAATAACACATTTAGGCTCGAAATTAAGTTTGAGCCTTAAATTTCTATGCTAGTATAGGAAAGCACTACTATACATGCCTATCCTCCTGACATCCTTGTATCTACAAATGGCAAGATCCTTGCCTACATATGCTAGTGTAGCCCTACTATGCAATGGCACAACCTCATGACATCCTTGTGGCTATCAAGGACATGGAGAAATATCTTTAGGCTCAAACTAAAGTTTCAGTATTTGTGGTACTGTAGCACTAGGGTGCAAGGTTAGCCTCATGACATCCTTGTACCTACCAAGGGGATATAACAACATCCTTGTGGAAAAAAATGGGAAGAGGATTGAACTTTAAGTACAGACCTTGCCTACATATGTCAGTATAGCACTACCATGGAAGTCTAGCTTCATGACATCCTTGTGGATACCAAAGGAAAAGAAAAACACTTTAAGGCTCGAACTTAAGTTTGAGCCTCAACTGTATAAGCTATTTTAGCACTAGGGAGTAAGGCTAACCTCATCCTTTAATGATACTAATTCCAAGAGGCTCGAACTTAATTTCAATCCTCACTTGCATAGGATAGTGTAGCACTAGAATCCAAGGCTAGCCTGATGAAATCCTTGTGGCTACCATGGGTATAGAATAGCACCTTAGGCTTGAGCCTAGTTTCTAGCCTCATTTTTATATGCTAGTTTAGGACCAGCATGCAAGGCTTGCCTCATGACATCCTTGTGTCTACTAAGGGCAAGAGTTTTGAACTTAAGTTTGAGCCTTGCCTACATTTCCTAGTATGGCACTAGCATGAAAGTCTAGCTTCATGAAATCCTTGTGAATACCAAGGGAATAGAACAACACCTTTAGGTTCAAACTTAAGTTTGAGCCTCAATTGCATATGATATTGTAGCACTAGTCTGTAAAGCTAGCCAAGGGACATCCTTGGAATGTCCATTCAAGACAAAACTATTGCTCGAAGAATAAAGGTTGAGAAGAACTTTGAATTAAAAAAAGAAGAAGGGGTGACGTGGTTTGTGGATACCTACGATACAGATGCAAACTACAAAGGTGACATCCATCTATATTTGTCATAAGGTGATATGGAATATGGAGACATGGGGATTGTTGTGGGTGTCAAAGATGATGTGGATGCAACAGCAATGCCATGCTTTGCATGTAATGTGCTACCTATTGGAGAGACCACAAAGGCAACAAGTTTTGCTTATCATTGGGTACTTTTTATGTAGTAGACATGAATGGTAGCAAACTAGGAAAAGAAAACTCTATTGTAAAATTAGGATTGAAGATCTCCAGCTTCACTAATTAGGAAGACTCAGGTGTGGATTGTGTGCAAGACATAGTGAAGGCATTGAAACATGGAAAGTGATCCTTGAGCTTACCAAAGAAGGTTGTACCTACAAAGAAACCAATAGGGACAGTATCTAAGAAAGTTGTGGAGAAGACAGGGAAAGCCACAGTTAGGTGTGCACTTGCAACATCAAGAGGTGCTTGTGCAAGCACTTCAATGCATGCAGACAAGATCACTTCCACCATTAATTTAAAGGATCAAGAAGGCTCACAAGATCAAGATGCAAGAAAAAGAAAGGAAAAGGATGATTCTACTCTTGAAGAAGATCGACAAAAACTAGCAAAGAGGAAGATGAAAAAGAGTGCATAAGAAAAAGAGGTTTTTGAAGAGGATTTGATGGAAATGGAAACTCCATCCGATGATAACAAGGCACTAAACTCCTTAGAAATCAAGAAGGGATTCTATCCTTTTTCAATTTATGAAGTCTTTAGCTTTGACGTGACAAGGTGTTTTCCTTCTTCATCAAACTATGTGTACAGAAGATTGAATCTAGATTGGGTCAGGATATTGACTTTAGACTTCATTCATCAAGAACCAAAGAAAGAGGAGATATTGGCAATTTTGATGCCTTGTGATCCTTTAAAAAAAAATCCTCTTGACAAACTTGCTAAAGAGGATTTTCACAATGTTGATTATTGGATCATCTGTCGACAGCACTCCATTAGTGCTGCAAAACGTTTGGGGGTTGCAAAAGCTACAAAGGTTACCCCTCAATTGCCTCAACAATTGAAATATAGACGATCAAAGATTATTCTCAATTGCCCACCAAAGATCTCTCGCAAAATCTCCAAATATGCGAATCTATCTATTGCAAAGTCAATGCAAAAGGAGCCATTTCTTGACCAACTTATGCAAGCACAAGCACAATGGCATGCAAATGGTTGTCCTTCTAAGCCACCATCTGATGTCAACCAAATCAAGAAGGATTTTTGAGTCTTGGAAGGTACTTGTTTGATTCTTTGAAAAAATGAATGTGAGTCTATCATAGGCTCAAGCATGCCCTCCATGTGCTCATTTAGAGTTTAAAGTGAGGTTTGAACCTAAGCTTTAGTGGCACTTGCATATGAGGCTCTAGCAGTAACAAGCGAGGCTCAAACTTAAGTTTGAGCCCCACTTACATACACCCATGTATTTTGGACTTTGCATAGATGTATGTGAGCATATTAAGAAATAATTCAATCTGGTTAAGCATAAACTTATTAAGTATGCATCTCAACCCCACAAGTTAGTGCCTTGTCAATACTGATGTTGGAATTTTCAATTTTGCAGACCTTTGTTGAGACCACATAGCACACACTTCAAAAGGGATTTGTCAAGACTGACTTTCATTTGCTTATATGTGATGAGGATATATAAAAGAATTGGGTCAAGATTATGAAACAATATGCTGGAGTCTTGCTACCAAATACAAAGGGAGAAATGATCGACGAGGGTTCCAATGAAAAACCTAAATTTCTAACTTTGAAGGGTGGTAAGATTCAACAGCACTTGGCACAACAATGCTAGCACCTACATTGTTCATTTTCATTTTAGGCCTCGAGAGTAGAGAAGTTCTTGAACTGCAAAATGAAATCGTGGACAAAACCATCTTGCTAAAGAAGGGCAAACATACCATTCATAGAATGGACATGGATGAGATGGCTTGGAAGTTAAAAATAGATCGAGTGTTGAAAGAAGCAATAATATCATTCTTCCTTGATTTGACAAGGGAAAAGTTATCTTGGGAGCAAGTTTGTGACAAGTACAAGCTAGGAGGGCATGAGTACAAAATGAGGATATATACCCAATACTATGTCAAGGACTCTCTCAACAGAGCAAAAAAGACTCCACCATCGCTTCAAAAAGTGTACTAACTCTCCTGAATCATCTTTATAGAGCTAATATGGGCATAGTATCTCAAGATGAGTCTATTCCTTGGAGAATCAAGGGGGTGGACTTTGATATGGAGAAGATCAAAGATTTTTACAATACAAAGCATGTACCATTTGTGGGACGGGTGTCTAACCTCACTCCTATCTTATTGCAGATTTAGTGAGAATCACGATTAAATTGTCAATCCATGGGATGAAGCTGACTCGACTAATGCATAGAGGCTACAAGAGGTTGTCAATCTCTTGGAGAACAACAAACAACTTGCATCTAACTCAAGCTACACTCAAATGACTGAAATCACCAAAAGCCAATCGCTCATCGGCATACAAATCACATCCGTTACAGCATCAAATAACATCCAAACGTAATGAAACTTCTAGGACATGTTTATAAGATCTAAGCACACATGCTTATGGTCTCAAATCCCACTTAAGGTGAAGTGTAAAATTCACGATTATTAATAGCAGTGGATTATTGACCTAGTTGTTTTCGACCCAGAATGCACCTAAATGCTTAGCAATGATGCCCCAATTCCCCGCCTATGCTTAGTTTTTGATTTTGAAGTGTAAGTTCCTACTTATGATGAAATTAGACCGCGGGTCGGTGACGCCAAAAGCTACGAAATACTATGAAATGCTTATGTCAATGCGTAGAGCTCTTACCTACGGTTGCAATGCAACAAACACGACTGCAATGTGACAACACCGAAGAGGGAGTAGGAAGCACGAGAAGGAGAGAAGTGAGCTTCGTTAGCTCGCGCTGTGTATTTCATTATCCGAAACTTAAAATTAACTTACAAAAATTGGCTTTTATACCTTAGTTAAGGGTTTTGGTGGTCAAAACTAATAATCTGGGAGCTCTAACTAAAGATGGGTAATGTTGACAGGTTGATACAATCTGGAAGCTTGTAGCCCCGGCTCATCAATTACAAGGTTTATCCGTAAAATAGGAGTTACAATATTACCAATTTATCAAAATAATAAGTGTTTTTACAATGAGAGCTCCGGAAAATGGTATCCAAGTTAGCTTGCTACTAACATTCCCCCCCTCCTCGCCTCTGTCATCCCTTGACACAGCTTTATGAACTGAAATAGTGTTCAGGTTGTCGGTTGGCGAGGTGGTCTTTATGTGCATTTAGAGCTTTTTCGTATCTGATCTTTCGCTCTTTATCTGGCACCTGCAAAAACTGCATAGTGACTCTGTTTTTCAGCTCTACTGCGGAGTAGCCTACAAATCTCGAAGTCGGGTTGTTGATCACTGGCCCAAAAATATTCGTTCACCAAGTGAAGAACCCTGTGTAGAACACTTTCTCAAACGCCAACATATTATGTGAAGGTAAGAACATACATCGGGCGTAGAAGCCACAGAGGAATTCTTCGAAAGGTTGACCACTGAGATTGTAGCATAAACCACATCCATGGGGTGCCTACTTGCTCTGGCTCATGAAACAATTTGATGCATGTGAGAAACATTCGACAAATTTTATAAAGCATTGCACATGATAGATCAGGTAGACTTTTGAAGAATGCCATGGTGCTCGTTAGGGTTTTCAACATGTATTCTTCTGTGGACGATCCCTTTTTTAGAGCTGGCAATCTTGGGTAGTTCAGCCATGTTGGCCGCTTCTTTGTTATTGCCTCATGTGCTTGCCAAGTCCTTACTCTTGGTACATGACAAAAAGTGGGATCCTTTTACAGTACCGCAAGTGCTCTTGTGAACAAAATCAGGTATCTTGGATTCTTGTTCAACCAGATCAGCATCCACTTTGGGTAGTCTTCATCTGCGCCTTCTACTTGCATGTCTTTGTAAAGCCTCTCTTTGACTTGGAGCAACTCCATCTTTATCAAAGGATATGGTAGGGATTGCTAATGCCATTGTGCATTGATCTGATTGGGAGTGAGTTGAGTAACATTGATAGAGTGAAGAACTCTCAACTCCCAATCCAACACTGCTTTCCACTGCTCTTCCACCTCCTGTGAAATATTTTCTTTGAGTGCATCTTCCTCAGCTGTTGACAGTTGGACCATTGGCACTGTATTAGATTCTGTTAATTGTACCTGGAATTCCTCTTCACCACCTAGCCCTTCTACTGGCTGTGTTTCCATCTCAGCAAAAGAAATTGAGGGAATATCTATCTGTGGCTGTTCTGAAGTTTCTGCTTCTTCCTGTGTTTCTTGTTGTCCATCTCTCAGCAGTTGGTTGACTCTTTTAAACTCGGCTATTTCTTTCAACAGCTCTTCTTCTCATTGCACTCGCATTAAAGCCAGGTCTCTACGTTGAGACTGCTCCAGTTTTAGCTCTAGCTCAAGGTCTTTGTTCTTTTTCTCTAATGCTTTGTACACTTCATCTGTCCCTTTGATTGAGGCTACTGTGGGATTTTCTCGTATTTGCCGCAAAAATTAGCGTGATCATTTACTTGTTGCTGCTCTGAATATTGCAGGGAGGCATTCGCTGCATCTAACTGCACTTGAATCTTTTGAACTGATAGAGTTGTAGTTAGAAATTCGTTGGTAACCTCTGTCAGCAGTCATCTTTGGCTTTGCAAGCATCTGTGAGATTCATAAGCAGTTCACCTAAATCCTCCAATTCCTTTTGCTATTTAACTCTTGCTAGCTGATATTGTTCAGCTTAAGCTTTCAATTCTTGCACTTGCTTTTGTAGATCGGTGATGACATTTAATCTATCTTCTAACTCTCCTTGGAGAGCGTCAATCACCATCTCTAGTTCTTTAGCCTTTGTGCTATGGCTAAGTGCTGTTGATCGGAGTCTTTCCGTCATATCCTACATTAGCTGTGCATATTCGTTGACTTCTAGGATTACCTCATCATTGATTGCAAATCCTCATTTCTTGTCAGCTGCCTAGATGTCTTGGCAATCTCTTGTGTCTCTCTTGGTGGCATCGTGGTGGCCGATTGTTCTTGCCCTTAAGGTTGTGGTTGGCCTTCTTGTAATTTGTCATCTTGAGGCTTCATGGATGCCTTGGTCGTTTCGTGCTGCTGAGGCGGTCCGGGGCGGGCAACAAGAAGAGTGGCCTCTAGACACCCTTCAAGGCTCCCGTGCTGCTCAATGGGGCTGGGGCACAACACAACACAAACCAAAACAACAAACCCACAGCCAAATCCCAACTACACAAGGGGCACCACCTAGTTTAAGAGCGAACTAGGACGCAAAAGAGGAGAATCGTTAGAGCAACCCACAAACAAGCAAGGAATTTACACTAACCCTAACACCAATGGAATACTCTCACACCCTAAAACACGAGAGAGAGAGAGAGAGAGAGAGAGAGAGAGAGAGAGAGAGAGAGAGAGAGAGAGAGAGAGAGAGAGATAGTGCTCGGGCTGCTTTGAAACGTATCGGCAATGATCAAGCAAACACAACTATATATTTAAGAAAGAGAGAGAAAGGGGGAGGGGGTGCTTGTTGCATTAATACCTTCTTACAAATCTGTCATGACAAATCAAAGTGAAATTAGTATTTGTTCAACATAGCTTGCGTAAATTTCACCACAACACATCACAAGAAAAGCCACCCCAATCACTGTCTTAAAGCCAGGGGAGTCCTCTCCACCCTGTCGCCCTCTTACAGTATGTGGGATTTATGGCTAGGTTGATGACAACACCAGAGAACAAGCTATCAAGAACTTAACAAAAAACACCAAGACACTTACGCATCATTGTTGTCCATTACTTCACGTTGGAAGGGAGACAAAATATCCAAGCTTAGTCCAAATCCACCCTCCTTGATTCAGCAAATGTTGGGCTTACACTAGTAGGAGAAATGATAGATTTCCTACTCTCAATTGAATGATCACTCTCTCTCTTACAATGGCATAGAGTTCCCTTGCTATTCCCCTATTACAACACATGCACATGCATAAGACAATGAGCTTCCACTCAAGAGCTCCTTCTAGAGAGGTCGAGCTTGGCTTCTCAAGCTATAGCATAGTGCTCTTGCTTATGGCTCCCCCTTTGTGCTAGCTACACCCTCCTTTTATAGCAATTTTGAAGGCTAGGGTTACTCCTCTAACCATGGTTGGGTTAGATTTTCAGCAATTTATCTAATTTCTTTTGCTTGGAATTATCAAGAAGTTGGTGAGGAAAGAGAGAGGAGAGAAATGGAGGTGATAGGACTTTTCATAGTGGGTTAGTGTTAGTAGAGTTAGTATTAATTTACAAATGGAATTGGATATTTACAATGGGAGTATCCATATAGGATACAAATAAGGAAGAAAAAAACTCTTAAGAGGTAAGAAAAGGTGGCTTTCTTACACGGTTGATGCTCCAAGTGTCTTGAGTAGGGCCGATTTTGACGCTTGTTGACGGTCCACTAGCTTTGACGGTACATTTCTTCTCCACTCTTGACCTTCCTTGAGAGACAAGGTAATTGAAGCTGAGTAATCAACCACCATGATGCTGTCTTTTAAGAGAAGAGGATGAATTTTGTGGTTTTTTTATAGATATGGGTAAATTGGAGGAGGAAAAATGAGACTAGGTGGTCAATTTTTGAATGGAATTGTGTGTGGGAGGTATGAGTTCACCATGGTTTCTCTTATTCTTCAAGGTTGAGGAGAAGGTGAGTAGTGTGCAGAGAGGAGTGGTGAGAAAGATGGGGATGATGAGTGGAGAAGTGTGTGTGAAAGAGGAAAATGATAAAGTGGAAGAGAGAGTGTGGCTGCATAGCATGGGAAAACTGGGGTCCACTAAAAAAATCATAGCTCACAGCTCGTAGCTCAAAAAAATATGAAAAAATTTGAGGCAAAAGTTCAGCCCACAAGCTACAACTTTTGTTTGTATCACCTTTTCAAATTCGGAGAGCAAGTGAACTTTAAAAATTCAGCAAAACTGACCGTTTTTTTCCACTGCACAAGGTCTTTGTGGGGTCCTTCTTTGGATGATTCTTTTGAATACCTCCAAGAGTGAGCCCTCCATAGTGCATGTATGCATGCCACCTACCCTTGACCTTATTTGGTAGGTCTATAATTGAAGATATTGTTGAGATTAGGATATAAGTGAATAGTACAACTAAGAAAATCAAATATTGAGGGGTTTAAAAAATATGTACATGTCAAATAATATAGGTGGAAAAATATAAAGGGGTCAAAATAAATCTCTCTCATTATAAGTCTACCATAAAAAGATGAATATTTTTGGTGGTCTAATTTATGAGAGTAATAGAGAATATATGTAGGAAGAAAGAAATCACAATAGTGAAAAAAATATACACATAAATAGAACTAGTTTTTTTGGATTTTTGTTGGGATGGAGTTACACAAAATATAAGAGAAGCTTACATGAAAATATTTCTATATGGAATAAAGAGTATGAAAAATGGTAAGAAAAAATTGTGGTAATGGTGAGGCAATGTACAGAGCATAAATAACACACACCTAGGTAGAAATATTTAAATAAATACCAAAATAATTATGAAAAAATCTTTTATTAGGCCCTATATACAAAGAAATATTTACATATGCATGGGCCATAATATACTTATATTTTTTATTTTTTTTATTTATTTTTATTTTTTTGGCTCAACTAGCCCAATGACTAGCTAATTGAGGGTTTTTGAAGAAGATATGGGAAAAGTCCCGTGACTCACGCACGCCTATGTACAGTGAAATGGTAGGGATAGCCACAGTGTTTGGGTGATTTTGGTAGGGTGAGGTAACTCATTGTGGCAATTACAAAGAGCCGAAAAACGGCTATCATTAGCCCTCCCCCTGGATGATGGTATATTCATGTACCATCATAGAGCATCTTTTTCAAAGAGAGTGCTTCAGAGTCCTTGACGAGATCTTTATTGTTTGGCCCCTCAGAATTTTGCCTGGAGTTACACTCATGCTTCATGTAGCAATACTTACATGAGACAGCGGCCTTTGGACAGATCTTTGGTAGATCCTTTGGTAGAAGGCGACTCAAATAGGGCTTCAAGCGATACCCGTTTACTTTCCTGGAGTGCTCTTTACCATTCAAGTCCATAAGCTGATAGTAACTTGAATTGAAAGCCTTCTTGACTATGTATGGCCCTTGCCATCTTGTTTCAAAGTTGGCATCAAAACGATTGTCAAGTCGATTGTCATACCTTAGCACAAGCTCTCCTTCCTTGATGCCTTTGTCCTTCAGTTTCTTGTCGTGCGTTTCTTTCGCCTGTGTGGCTTTCCTCTTGTAGCACTCATATGCTGCTTCTCTTTTCCACTCAAGCTCCACTAACGTAAGAAGTCGATCCATCCATACCTCTTGATCATCTTGTGCTCCTTTGCCATGAAGTCGCATTGTTGGAATGTTGAGCTCGATAGGCTGCAAAGCCTCTTGACCATAGACCAAGTGAAATGGTGTGAACTCCGTGGCTTCTCTAAATGTGGTTCGATATGCCCACAAGGCACCATCCAAGAAGTCATCCCATAATTTTGTCTTGTTTTGCACCATCTTTCTAATGATTCCTGCAATGACACCATTAGCCTTCTCCACCAAACCATTTGACTGTGGGTAGTATGGTGTGCTATGACGATGTAGAATGTGAAGCTCTTCACAAACTTCTGTGAGCAATCCTTTTCTAAACCCTGGACCATTATCAGAAACAATCTCCAAAGGTGTGCCAAATCTACAACAAATGTGAGTGTAGACGAATTTGCTCACTGTCTTCTCATTTACCTTCTCATTTACCTTTGCCACACTTTGTGCTTCCACCCACCTAGTCATATAGTCTACATCCACCAGAATGTAGAGTTTACCATTTTTTGTCCTAGGCAGAGGACCCATAGCATCAATGCCCCACTTTTCAAACGGTCCATTTGCAAGCACGATTTGCCTTGGACCATAAACCAATCTTCTATTCCCATTTACCTGACAATTGTGACAACTTTTACACCAATGTTGGACATCCACATGCAGACTTGGCCAAACATACCCCGCAAGCAAAATCTTCTTCACAGTTAATTCTTGGGCAAAATGACCACCACATGCTTCTTCATGCAAACCTTTTAGAATGGCTGGAATTTCCTCAATAGTTGGTACTCTTCTGCATACTTGATCCCTCCCTCTTTGATAGAGGGAGCCTTCTAGGAAGAGATATACGCTTGCCTTCTTCATGAGTCTCCTCTTCTGAGCTTTTGTGAAGTCTGGTGGAAACTCACCCTCCAAAATGTAGCCAATGATGGGAGCCAATGACTCCAATCCCTGGTACCTCGGTTGCTTCACAGCAGCCGCCACCATGATGACCTGCACTTCTTTCTTTACACATGCAACGGCTTGTTGTGCAAGTAAATCAGCATCTTCATTCTGTTTCCTAGGAATATGATATAGTTGCACTTCTTCAAATTGATTAAACAATCTACGAATGGCATGAACTTTTGTCCGTAAGCTCTCATTCTTGCATGCCCAAATGCCTAAAATCTGTTTAACAATGAGAAGTGCATCTCCCTTTACCATGAGGCGTTGTATCCCTTGGCCAATGCACATCTTCAAACCATGAATTAGTGTGTCGTATTCTGCTTCATTGTTGCTAGCTGAACTTGGTAGATTGAACTTCTCTTTCATGACCACCTCTCCACTTGGGTTGAGCAACACTAGCCCTCCCCCTGCTTTTCCTGTGGCTCGACGAAAAGCTCCATCAAAGAACAAGGTAAAAGCATTAGGAATACTTTTTGGTGGTGGCAATGGTAGGGTCTTTACTTCAGGCACCTTAATCTCCTTTTCGTGCACCCTATAAGTGAGAATCCCTGCCAATTGTGCACGCACACTATCTTCTACCTTGAAAGAGTATTGAAACTCTTGCAACTCCATAATCCACTTTGAGATCCTAGTACTAAGATTCATTTGAGATGACACCCAAGGGAACAAATTTTCTGCAGTGAGAATTACAAAAGGTTTTGGTAGCAGGTAGGATCTAAACTTTCTCACCGCAAACATGAGAGAAAGCATCATGAGTTCTGCTTCTGTGTAGTCTCTCTCCAAAGCATTCATGACCCTACTAGCAAAGTAGATGGGTCGCATCCTTGTACTGTGGGGATCTTGTTGTAGCAACACAGCACCAATTGTTTCCCTTCCAACACTAGAGCTAACAAAGAATGTGTACTCCCAACAAGGAGGCATGAGTGTTGGTAGCTCTGACAAAATGACTTTAATGTTACAAAAATACTCTTCAATCTCATCAGACCATGCAAATTCTACTTGTTGTGTTAACTTTTGCAAAGGATGAAGCAACTCCGAGGCTAAGTGAATGAAGCGTGACATATACTTTACCTTCTGAATGAAAGAGATGACCTCCTTAAGACTCTTGGGTGATGGTAGCTCAATAAGAGCCTTTGCCTTTGAAGGATCCACCTCAATGCCTTTATAGGAAACCTTGTGACCAAGCAAGATCACTTCATCCTCAGCTATGTGACACTTGTCGGGGTTGAGTTGACCTCCCATGTCATAGAGCTTCTTTAAACCTTCTTCTACCCTTTGTAGATGCAATGATTTTGAGCTATAAATGCAAAAATCATCAATAAAAACCCTAATGGACTTTCCAAAGAATGCTTGAAACACCATGTTCATGAAGCGTTGGAAAGTTGCAGGAGCATTTGTCAGGCCAAATGGCATGACTCTAAAAGCATAACAGCCCCAAGGAGTGATAAAGGTTGTTTTCAATTGATCCTCCAATGCGATACCTATTTGAAAGTAACCCGAGTAGCCATCACACACAGTGTACTTCTCATGACCAGCTACTTCATTTAGTATCTCATCCTGAAATGGGAGGGGAAAGTGATCTCTTTTTGTTGCCTCATTAAGTGGACGATAATCCACACACACCCTCCACTTGCCGTTTTTCTTAGGAGTGACAACAACGGGAGAGACCCACTCTGAATTCTCCACTGGATAAATGAAACCTGCTGCTAGAAGCTTCCTTACCTCCTTGAGTAGAGCCTGCTCCTTAATGACTCCTAGCCTTCGTAGCTTTTGAGCCTTAGGTGTGGCCTCTGGCTTCAACTCAATCTTGTGTTGAACAACATCTACTCCACGCACATCGGTGTAGTCTTTAGCAAAAAGCTTCGGAAATTTCCTTAGCACACATTTGAACTCCTCTCTTTCATTCTTTGTAAGTGTTGTAGACAACATACCTTCTAACATTCCTTCATCTTCCACCTTTTGGTTCTCTTGGGAACCTACCTCTTCCAAACCTCGAGAAGAGGTCTCCTGGTTGTTTGGCTTAAACCTTACCCCCATGACTTCAATGGAGACTCCTCTTCAGTAATGCTGCCGCTACTTTCTTCTTCTGAAGTGTTCTCAGTCCAATCTTCTTCCGTCTCACTTCGAGATGATTCTTCATGGAGCTCCTCTTGGCGTTGCTCCTTCATGTCAAAGACAACCTTCTTGTGATTGTCATTCCTGCAAATTAGCTTTCCACTCTCCCAATCCTGCAAAGCTCGCATTTTCATTAGCCATGGTCTTCCTAGGATAAATGGATAACCACTTCCCTTGGTCGACATAACATAAAAATCCACCGCTTTCTTAATGCCAAAGGCCTCTACAAAGACATTTTTACAAATGCCTACACACCTAGCCTTGCTATTGTTTGCCATCTTGACTTTGATTTCAGGTGTCTCATGGATGTGCATGCCTAGTCTTTGCATGAGTCCCTCTGTCATGATGCAAATTTGTGCACCCCCATCCACTAGACCTTTCCTAACCAATCTTCCTTTGATGTAACAGTCTAGCACCGGTGTAATGTCCTCATTCATTTCAGCTTGTGCAATTTTTACAACAGGCACACTCTCTTTTACCTTTCTCCTAGTGCTAACTGCCCTTGTTAAATCCCTCCTTACTTGTGGACATAATGCAAGAAATTGAGGCCATGAAATATCAGGACCCTTACCTCTCATGTCTTCCAACAAGTTGTACGGAGCCATACCATGTCCAAGAGGGAAGTCTTGGAGATTGATACGACGTCGAGTCCTCTTAGCTTCCTTGGTCTCCTTTGCCTTCTTGCCTTGTCCATGGTCACTCTGTGATGGGACACCCTCTTTCTCTTTACCTTTTCGTCGGCCACGCTTAATGCCATTGGCTTCCATGTCAACCTCATTTGAATTTGTCACCTCTACCACATGCACATTTGGATCTGGCAAAGGTGGAACTCCTTCTACCCCTTGTGGAGGTGGTCTTGGTCCATTTGGCCTTTGTAGAAGCCTTGGTTGTTGACCAGCTCCTTCTCCTGCATTCATCACTGGGTAATTCAAGTTAGGTCTCCCTGGCTCTCCACGGGGCCAAGGACAATTATACATCCCATGTCCAGACTCTCCGCAATTCCAACATTGCAAGACTCTCCTAGTTCGTGGCTCTCTCTCTTCTGACTTCTTTGCTTGTCCCTTTGGACCTACAGCTTGTGCAAGGTGAATTGACAGGCTGCTTAAAGATTCATTTAGCTTCTCAATCACTTCAGCCGTTACATCAGGAAGCTCCCTAGATGTTGATGCTTGTGACTTACCTTTGGGTCTAAGAACTTCTATTGGAACCTCTCCCCTTAAGCACTTGAGTTTCCTATACTTCTCAGCAGCCCTAGTTTCCGCTGCATCAAAAGTAGCAGGTGCACCCGCCTCAACTTTTACCTTAAGGTCAGGAAAGAGTCCGGCTATGAACCTCTCCTTCTTTAAAAATTCTGCACCATCACCAGGGTTAGCAACATTTCGTATCCATAGAGCCCAAAGACGTAGAAACTCTTGCTTGTACAAGTAGTAGTCATCTAAGTCTTTTTGCTTATGAGAAACAATGTCTTGCCATAGTTTTTGAGTGTTTTGGGGATCAAAGAAGTATCTCTTAAAACGATTCAAAACTTCTGTGTAATTCCCCTTAACTTCCTCAGGCAAAGAGTCAAACCAAGTACTAGCATCTTTCCTAAGGACCACCTCAAACATTTCTACACGTTCTTGATCGGTTACTATCCTCTTGATACGGCAAGACATCTTGAAATTTGCTAAAAATAATTCTGCATCCTCTCCAGGCTCTCCAAAGAAAAGAGGATATCCAGACATTTGGCGTTGGCTCTCCATTATTATGAAAGATTACAACACAAGTTACAATAAGGGATACAATAGAGATTTAGAACCACTCGCCTGCAAATGAAGAAGTAAGAAAATACCACTCTAGGTTTTCTTCTTCAGCTATCCAAGCTTCAATAAGGTCTCGATTTGTTTGATCAAAACAAAAAGGTAGACTATTGATGAGCTCTAAGAAGGGTTGAAATTCTTCAAAGCTAAGGCGATAAACAGAAATCTCTAGAACTTCATTTTCTGGATCCAAAAGAGCAACCACGTCCCAAGTGATAAATTGCACTTGCTCTACAATTCCCAACGCACAAGCGGTTTGTATAAAAACTAGATCTTCATGCTCGTCGAAGGCCGTGAGAAAGTAGCAATTGACTAGGAGCTCCTTTCCTTCGAGTTCCACACAGTTGGAGTGAGGCAACCTTTTCACAATTTCATAAAGAACATCCTCATCAAGTCCAATCAAGTTTGCAAGATTTAAAGACTCCACTTGTGCTACAAAATTCCTGGACAAAAACTCCTTAGGATTATGGTTAAATCATTCAAAAGCATAAAGAGATTTACAATGTCTCTATGAACAAAGTGTCATAGAAAGTAGAGAAGGATGAGAATTTATACAAATTTGCAATCTTCTCTATGCTCTCTTTATTAAGACAAGCTCTAAATAGCTCCCTATCTCCTTTGTTGAAAGCAAAAGGAAGACTATTAATAAGACGCAAATGAGGGAAAAATTCACCAAATGTGAGTCTATGAAGCGTGAACTCTGGCCGCAAGTTTCCTGAAGAGTCTTCCTCAATGGTGAAATGCACTCGCCAAACGCCAAATTTCACTCTATTTACCAATCTTAGGGCACACACTAGTTGGATGAATGCACGGTCTTCCTTAGTGCCCAACGACAAGAGGAAAATGGAATCCACGCGTAGGACCTTCCGTCTTAACTTCACCACCCTCTTGTTATGAGGGAGACGCCTTACTACTTGCTCCTGCAACTCAATTGGTAATAGAGCTAGATCTCTAAGGATTGAACTTTCACTGCACACACATTCCCAGTTAGAACAAATGATCGTTTTTTTGTTTCTTGTAACAACTTGGACAAAGAAAAAAACAAACATACACACTATTTTGCCGGGCTGCACTTCATTTTAAAATAAAATGAACACATGTACATCAAAAGAAGTGTGGTAGTTGATGAGAGGTAGAATGACAGGGTTTGGTGATGCAAGAATTTCTCCTGCTCTTTGGGCACCAAACATGAACACCATACGTTGTTGAAAATGGATCTTTCTACTAATTGCAACGTTTATTCTAATGTGTGGAGTAAAATGAAAGGGAAAAACCTCTATTCCTGGGCCATTATCCATGGCCTATGCATGTCCTAATGCTTAAAACAAAACAAAAATATAGACGTCCAAACTAAGGTCGTACCTAATGAGAGGCAAAATAAAAGGATTTATTGAAGCGTTTATCTCGGCCAACCTAAGAGGACCTAAAATTCTACGAATGACACGTTGAAATTGCAACGTAGTACTAACAATTATGTGTACCTTTTGCCTTGCAATGGGAATGAAGGGATCATACAAATTCTCGTGATTCATGCAAGCTACTTGATTATGCTAAAGGTTGAACATACACAAGCCTGTTCCTCAGTGGGGGCACCAATTTGAGGCGGTCCGGGGCGGGCAACAAGAAGAGTGGCCTCTAGACACCCTTCAAGGCTCCCGTGCTGCTCAATGGGGCTGGGGCACAACACAACACAAACCAAAACAACAAACCCACAGCCAAATCCCAACTACACAAGGGGCACCACCTAGTTTAAGAGCGAACTAGGACGCAAAAGAGGAGAATCGTTAGAGCAACCCACAAACAAGCAAGGAATTTACACTAACCCTAACACCAATGGAATACTCTCACACCCTAAAACACGAGAGAGAGAGAGAGAGAGAGAGAGAGAGAGAGAGAGAGAGAGAGAGAGAGAGAGAGAGAGAGAGAGAGAGAGAGAGAGAGAGAGAGATAGTGCTCGGGCTGCTTTGAAACGTATCGGCAATGATCAAGCAAACACAACTATATATTTAAGAAAGAGAGAGAAAGGGGGAGGGGGTGCTTGTTGCATTAATACCTTCTTACAAATCTGTCATGACAAATCAAAGTGAAATTAGTATTTGTTCAACATAGCTTGCGTAAATTTCACCACAACACATCACAAGAAAAGCCACCCCAATCACTGTCTTAAAGCCAGGGGAGTCCTCTCCACCCTGTCGCCCTCTTACAGTATGTGGGATTTATGGCTAGGTTGATGACAACACCAGAGAACAAGCTATCAAGAACTTAACAAAAAACACCAAGACACTTACGCATCATTGTTGTCCATTACTTCACGTTGGAAGGGAGACAAAATATCCAAGCTTAGTCCAAATCCACCCTCCTTGATTCAGCAAATGTTGGGCTTACACTAGTAGGAGAAATGATAGATTTCCTACTCTCAATTGAATGATCACTCTCTCTCTTACAATGGCATAGAGTTCCCTTGCTATTCCCCTATTACAACACATGCACATGCATAAGACAATGAGCTTCCACTCAAGAGCTCCTTCTAGAGAGGTTGAGCTTGGCTTCTCAAGCTATAGCATAGTGCTCTTGCTTATGGCTCCCCCTTTGTGCTAGCTACACCCTCCTTTTATAGCAATTTTGAAGGCTAGGGTTACTCCTCTAACCATGGTTGGGTTAGATTTTCAGCAATTTATCTCATTTCTTTTGCTTGGAATTATCAAGAAGTTGGTGAGGAAAGAGAGAGGAGAGAAATGGAGGTGATAGGACTTTTCATAGTGGGTTAGTGTTAGTAGAGTTAGTATTAATTTACAAATGGAATTGGATATTTACAATGGGAGTATCCATATAGGATACAAATAAGGAAGAAAAAAACTCTTAAGAGGTAAGAAAAGGTGGCTTTCTTACACGGTTGATGCTCCAAGTGTCTTGAGTAGGGCCGATTTTGATGCTTGTTGACGGTCCACTAGCTTTGACGGTACATTTCTTCTCCACTCTTGACCTTCCTTGAGAGACAAGGTAATTGAAGCTGAGTAATCAACCACCATGATGCTGTCTTTTAAGAGAAGAGGATGAATTTTGTGGTTTTTTTATAGATATGGGTAAATTGGAGGAGGAAAAATGAGACTAGGTGGTCAATTTTTGAATGGAATTGTGTGTGGGAGGTATGAGTTCACCATGGTTTCTCTTATTCTTCAAGGTTGAGGAGAAGGTGAGTAGGGTGCAGAGAGGAGTGGTGAGAAAGATGGGGATGATGAGTGGAGAAGTGTGTGTGAAAGAGGAAAATGATAAAGTGGAAGAGAGAGTGTGGCTGCATAGCATGGGAAAACTGGGGTCCACTAATAAAATCATAGCTCACAGCTCGTAGCTCAAAAAAATATGAAAAAATTTGAGGCAAAAGTTCAGCCCACGAGCTACAACTTTTGTTTGTATCACCTTTTCAAATTCGGAGAGCAAGTGAACTTTAAAAATTCAGCAAAACTGACCGTTTTTTTCCACTGCACAAGGTCTTTGTGGGGTCCTTCTTTGGATGATTCTTTTGAATACCTCCAAGAGTGAGCCCTCCATAGTGCATGTATGCATGCCACCTACCCTTGACCTTATTTGGTAGGTCTATAATTGAAGATATTGTTGAGATTAGGATATAAGTGAATAGTACAACTAAGAAAATCAAATATTGAGGGGTTTAAAAAATATGTACATGTCAAATAATATAGGTGGAAAAATATAAAGGGGTCAAAATAAATCTCTCTCATTATAAGTCTACCATAAAAAGATGAATATTTTTGGTGGTCTAATTTATGAGAGTAATAGAGAATATATGTAGGAAGAAAGAAATCACAATAGTGAAAAAAATATACACATAAATAGAACTAGTTTTTTTGGATTTTTGTTGGGATGGAGTTACACAAAATATAAGAGAAGCTTACATGAAAATATTTCTATATGGAATAAAGAGTATGAAAAATGGTAAGAAAAAATTGTGGTAATGGTGAGGCAATGTACAGAGCATAAATAACACACACCTAGGTAGAAATATTTAAATAAATACCAAAATAATTATGAAAAAATCTTTTATTTAGGCCCTATATACAAAGAAATATTTACATATGCATGGGCCATAATATACTTATATTTTTTATTTTTTTTATTTATTTTTATTTTTTTGGCTCAACTAGCCCAATGACTAGCTAATTGAGGGTTTTTGAAGAAGATATGGGAAAAGTCCCGTGACTCACGCACGCCTATGTACAGTGAAATGGTAGGGATAGCCACAGTGTTTGGGTGATTTTGGTAGGGTGAGGTAACTCATTGTGGCAATTACAAAGAGCCGAAAAACGGCTATCACTGCATGGAGGTAGGTGTTTCCTTTGTTCCATGTTCCTGTGTTTGCACAAACTTTGTGGTCTCCTCTGATGTAGGACTCACTGTCCTTTCCGGCTCTGGTTCTTTTTATTTGTGTTGCTCTTGTGTAATGGCTGCCTGTTGTGCAGATTTTACTGCTTCTTTTTGTTCAAGCTGTGTTTCTTTTGTGGGCTCAGTTTTTGTGGCTTTATCTGCTAGTGATGGTGGTGGGATTGGCATGGGGTGATCATGCTGTTTTGGAGCAGTTGAAGAGGTCAGGGAGACATGTCACCTTGTTCATGCTGTGCTTTTCCTTGTGCAGTTGCTTCCTCTACTTGTTTTTGCTACTCCACCATCTCTTTAGCTTTTTGTTCAGCTTCTTGGGCTTCTTTCAGCTTCAAAGCTTCTGCTTCTGATACATTTTTTTCAATAATTCTGTGGGATCTTCGGCCTGTTTCTTGGCATGGTGTTTTGTTCTTGGTCCTTTCACTTCAATGGGTACCCACTTTGTAGGGTCCTTGCCTTGAGCTTGGTGGCTCCGTTCGTAGGAGTGCTTTTCTCTTTCAAACCTAGCCTGTTTCTGTTGTGGCTCCTCCTGATGTGCTGCCATGGCTTTTCTTTTCATTTCCTCGATATGTGCTCTTATTTCCTCATTATCAAAACTTTCACTACTATGCCGTTCTGGCGAGCTCTCATCAAATTCTTCATCAGACTTGTATATTCTCTTGGTAGATCTTGTGGCTCGAGGGGAAATTTGTGCAGACACAATCCAAGTGTTCTGACATGGGGCAGGCGGTAAGTTATCTGCCATGCCGATAACATGGCAATTCTTGTGAGAACCTCTGGGTGGAGCTCTCCCTATATATGTTATTTTACTCTCTTTCTTTGTCCCTTTCAGTGTGGTCAACACGTACTGGGTGTGGTCAATTGGTTGCCTGGTTGTCGACTTTAGAACTTGTGTAAAAGTGGTCGCAACCGCATGATTGGGTGTCGTGTACCTTGGCGGTCTCTTGGCGAGGAAGTGGAAGTGTTGGTGGTACAATCTTGTAGGTTCTTCTACCTGTTTCTGGATGAGATTGGCAAGTCCTAAATTGAATTTAGTAAAAGTTGGTCTTGCTGGCATCACTTCGTGCTTTGTCGACTCTGAAATCTCTGATTTTTGTGACTACACGGCCTGTAGAGTTGGTTAGTCACTTTTGAGGCTATGGACTTGTCCGTAACATAGTCATGAAGCAACGCATCCAATTTTGGCCCATTTGGAGTCAGTTTGACCTTGTATGTCGAATTTGACGCTTTGTAGCCTTCGAGCCATTTTCTTCTTTTCGAGGGCTTGGCTTGGTTGATTTTATGAAACCAATCATATATATTGTATATAGACCTTGTATGTAAGCTGTCTGTGGAGTCAGAATCCAATTCTGGCATCTGCCACAAACCTAGCTTTTCTACTTGGACCCCCTCAACCCTTTTCGAATGGTCAATTGTTGATATAGAAGTGCTCTATTATGTTGGGACATGCTACAGTTCAAATATCATCCGATTTGGTTAAGCTGACAGCCCGCTATGGTCGATTTTTGGTCGTAGGTCTTCGTGCACTTCTGGAATTCTAGGGTTTTTTCCAGGGGTTTAGACTAGCTACTGGCCGTGCTAAATGGATCATTGATAAGTATAGAATTGACCCCTCATGTCTTGTGTGAGACGGCGCTGAAAACAGGTGATTGTGGACTCTAGAAAATACGCGCGAAGAGGGTCGAAAGGGGCTCTCTCCAAAGGCAACAAGTGGAAATGAGGTGATTTTAGCTTACCTTGGGTATCTATACCGGACTTCCCATACCATTTTCCCCCAAATTCCCATGTTAGTCCTACTAGGCGTGAAATCTATGCTAGACTGAAAATTTTTCCCAATCGGATTCCTATAGCTCATTTTGTAAGAATTCTGCAAAAGTAGGTCCGGCCACCCAATTTAGGCTTCTCGCTTCCATCTGCCGATTTGATTGAAATTTTTTGTGCTTGTCCCTATTGTCTTTCTGATCACTACCGTATCTTCAATTTTTCCATATGAGCTCCTTTGCTATTTTTTGTTAATTTTTGAACTGTTTATTAAAAAATCAAAGAAAATAACAAAATGCGCTAAAAAAGCAAAGTGAAAATCCATTGAAAAATAAGATTTATTGTTTTTGTTGGATTTTCTCCCTTTTTAAGTCTCAATATCAAGAAAATGATGAAAAATAACCAAAAAGGACTATTTTTTGATGATTTTCTGATAGTATAGACACTATTTATACTCATCGGGGAGTTATTATCAATTAAATTCCCCTGTTGATGATTTATAAGGGCATTATTAGGTAATTTAGCAAAAAATCACACGTTACCGTCAAACTTTTTCCTCTCTCTTCTAACATTGCCCTTAATTACTTAGTACTCTTCCACCCCTCCTAGATGGCGTACTCCGGGACAACTGTGTGCATGGGTTGAACAATCGTGTCTATGCATAGCCGTGGTTGGCTCCACCATGCTTTGAAGATCAATGCAGTTCAAACCATTATGCTGTGCAAGAGTCGTCTCTTAAGTAATTAACTCAAGGGTTCGGATGTCGAGGCTTTCTGATGCTGCCTTCCAAAGAGAAAATCTTGTAACTTTGTGCTCTTTGCTTGATTGTACTATCAGGATGCTTTAGCACGATGATTGCCTGAGCTGTTGGTATCACTTTTGACTGTTGTCGAGCTTTTACTCGTCATTGATACCTTGGTTTTCTTGGTGTAGAATGGTGTGGTTGAGTGTTCTGAGGCTTAACTCTCCATTGCTTGAATGGCATGTTAGGTTCCTTGTTTGGAGGTGCTCCTATTTATGTTTTGAGCTTTGGGACCATCTTTGATATTGTCGATGATGTTTTGGGCACCCAGACTTGAATCGGCTTGTCCTTAAGCTGTGCTTTCGGTACCCAAATTTTCCTGACTCCTTGCATGCTACTTGTAGCCTTTGCTTGTTGATAGGATGGAAAAAATTGATTGCTTTGTGATTTACCCTGCTCGTAACCTACCTTCCATTCCTCCTTGCTTGGTGCAATTGGAACAATGAGTTGTCCGTCTTTAGGTGATAGTTTGAGCTGAGTTGTATCCCAATCTGATACTGCCTTGTACGTTCGCATCCATGAGATTCCAAGAATCATCGTCTCATTCATGTGTTCATCTGGTAAGCATACAAATTGATGAGGACATGAACATCCATGTAATATCACATTTAAGTTGACTTCTCCGAATGTTGGTGTTGGGTTCTTGTTGAATCCTTTGATAGTCGCTATTCCAGCTGTCAAACACTTACTTGTTTCTTTCTTGTACGTGGAATAACTGATTGCATTTACTCTAGATACTATGTCGACCAATGCATTTGTGCTATGATTGTTGAGCTGTACTTTGATGCAAAGGTCCATTCCATCTAACCATTCATCATCCGTTGACACTGCATCTTTCTACAATTCCCATTGTTTTCCAGTGTGTTAATGGGAATAGGTATTTGTTGATTCTTGAGAGTAGCTTTCCTTTTGAGTCCTGAAGTTGAGCTTCCTCTTGGGCTTCATCAATAACATGCTGTTGTTTCATCTTTCTTTGCTTGGCTAAATGCATTATTTCTAGCAATTCATTGGTTAGCGGCAAATTGTATTTCTTTAAACGACATCCACTAATCCAATTAGCCATTGGTTCTGGACAACTTAACTGCTCTACTTGGAGATACATCTTCAATGATAAACGGTCCATTCCCCTTTTTCTTAAACTTGGAAATGTGTTGCTTAAGGGAATAGACTAAAACTAAGTCCCCTTTTTTGAAGATTTTTGTGATTAAATGGGAATCAAAAAAGTATTTTTGTTTCCGCTGTTGTGCATAGATGTGAGCTACAGCAGTTAGCCTTTGCTCATCTAGATTTTCTATATCTTCAAGTCTCTCTGAAAATCATGTACAATCCACTCAAGATCCTTAGCTACCCTTAATGTTGGCAATAGAAATTCTATCGGCAGTATGGCATCAAGACCATAAACAAGGTTAAAGGGTGTAGAATTTAAAGCAGTTTTGAATGACACTCAATAAGCCCATAGAGCTGCATGGAGATTCATTTCCTAGTTTGTTCTTCCTGAACTAACCACTTTAGTCAATACCGAGCTAAGAATTTTATTCGTATGCTCAGCTTGTCCATTTTCTTGTGGGTGATAGGGAGCTGATTTGTTATGGATGACAATAAATTCATTAAGCAGAGACTTGATTACCTCATTGAGGAATTGAGTTCCCCTATCACTAAAAATTTCTATTGGTAGTCCATATCTTGTGAATACATACTCATATAAGAATGCGACAATGGTTCTCGCAACATTCTTTTGAGTTGCTTTAGCCTCGGCCCACTTGGTCAAATAGTCCGTAGCTACAATGATATATTGAGCTTGGGTTCTATAAGCAGGTGGCTGTATTGGCCCAAAAAAATCTATACCCCATTTTGCGAAGTCTCTAGCCCGCATCATTGGTCTTAAGGGCATGCTATCTACACATGTTGGCAATTTTTCTCGTTGACAAGCATCACACCTTCAAGCATATTCTTTGGCATTTGCAAAAAGTGTTGGCCACCATATGCTTGCCATTAAGATTGATCTTGTGGTGGTCTCACTAGAAAAGTGACCTCCCGCTAATCCAGCATGAGCTTGTTCTATAACTGGAATATATTAGTCTTCATTTGCACAAAGATGAAAATGTTGATCCTTACCTCTCCAATACAATTGGTTTCCAATAAGAGCATAGTCTCTTGCTTCAATTTTGATTGCTCTTTGACGACATTTACTCATATCCTCAGGAAATGTTCGACTTGATAAGTAAGTAACTACATAGTTACTCCACTTAGGAACAAGTGACATTTGGAACAATTTTACATGAGGTACGGGTGTCTATTTTTGACATTCAGAACAATCCTTTACAAAAGAGCAAACATCACTTCTCATAGTTGGCCAAAATACTCCAAGTCTCAAGATTCGTTGCATAGTTTGGTATTTTGCAAAGTGAAGTCCTACTTTGGTAATACCTGCTTGGCTTAGGTATTGGGTTTCCTCTTCAGGATTAATGCATAAGAGAAATATTCCATCTGGAACATCTTCTTCATTGAAAATATCACAATTGTCTCCTAAGTCAATAGCATCTGACACACACTCTTCTAGGGTTGTATGCTTCTTACTATACAGTATAGCATGAAGTTCTTTGTTTAGCAGTCCCTCTAGAAACAATGATACTAGTCGTTCTTCTGCAGGTATCTCTAGCTCTGGGCATCTGGCAATGTATTGTTTCATTAGAGTTGCACAATCCCTAGCAGACTCACCTTGTTTCTGTTTAAAGCTGTAGATTTGAGCCACCGTATTGTGTTTGATCCCTGTTTTAATGTGTTCAAGTCCATGATTGACCTTGGTGGAATGTTTTGGAACCATGTCAATGCTTTTCCTTCTAATGTCATTCCAAACCCCTCGAATTGAGTATGGAAATTGAATATACGTTCTGCTCTTAGCACTTGCTTAAAGCTTGCTAAGTGGTTGTATGGATCTCTAAATCCACTATATTTTTTGACCCATTTCTGAAAATCAACTAGTCTGACACGTCTATTTGGTTCAACTCTTGGTCTTCTGGTAGTTGGTCCTGTTCCAAGTCCTTCAAACCAATCTATTGGAAATAGTGACTCATGTAGCCCTCGACTGGCTTCAGTGTCACCCGGTTTTCTTTGTGATGAGGTGGTTTCTGGTTTCTTAACATTACTCTCAGAAGATCTCTCACGATGTTCATCTCTTAGAATAGTTTTTGGTCCTTGTCCAATATCCAATCCCTTATTGAATACCCTTGATATTTGGTTTGTTCCACCTCCTCAAGAGTCATCATAACAAATTTGTTGTTATAACAATCCCTAAATAGGTAGGTTGGTAGATTTGATGATCCTTTTCCTTAGATGATCTTCATGGGCGTTAGTTGTCCTGATTTGGCATGCAAAGTCCACAGAAGATCTTTGACGTTTCTATCCTCCCAACAATAGACTCCGATCCTAGGTATCCGTACTAAGCCGTTTCAAAGGATTCAAATCAACTTGATCGTATCCCTCGAATTCTAAAGTTGGTGGTCCTTCTTTTGCCATATTTGGAATTATGGTGTTTACTTCTAACTCCCATTCGTCTATTACGTCAGGGTTTTCAACTTGTAAATACTGAGTTCCGTTTCTATCCATGTACATTTTTCCTTGTTTGTTTGCCCTGATTTCTTCTTCGAACTCAATACCATGGTCATCAAAGCAAATAGCATACTCTTCGTTAGGATCCAGGTAAACGTGAGCTCCATGGTGATTAGTCTTATAAAATGAGAGTATATTCTTGTAGCGCATTGTCGTTCCGGTTTTTGAGTGAGTCAAATAAGAAGACATTTCAGATGTTGAATACAAAAAAGTGTCTAAGATTCTTCAAGGATAGTGTGCAAGGAATTGCCTTGATTCACGCTTTCTTCGGTGGATACTCTACTGGAGGTTTCTCCAAATATGCCCTGATTTCTTAGTACACGACTAGATCTAAGGTTCATAAAGACTTGTGGATAGAGTACTTACCTTTTGATTGACTTGTCGTCAATTTCTTCCACTTGACTTGATTGCAACTTCTGTCAAACTGTTGATTCCTTGGCTGCAACCTGATTCCTGTATCAATTTTGATCAAGTTAGCTATCCTTTCACAAAGATTGTATAGTTTTTGCTAGCTATTGTATTTGGTCTAAAATCGAGCTATGGGAGTCACCAATTGAGACTCTTTCAGATTCCCCTTTTGCAAAAAATCAAAGGATTAATCTGCAACCTGGAAATTGAGTGAACATGTACCAATTTGGATCCGATTGAACCCAAAATTGCCCAGTGGCTTTATATTAAGCTGGCCTAACACTGTACAAGTTCAAAAGTAAAAAATGGTATCTCTCTATAGTAGTAGTACATGATTGCGATTATTTACTTTTGCCAGATTTTTGCACTTTTTGGCTTGATTTGCCAAGTGTACAACCTGTTAAGGTCCCTGGACAAGTTTCACTAAGTTTGGCTAAAATTTGTTCAAGTTTAACAACCATTTCATGTCCACAGACTCGGTTTTCAAGAATCTGGCTTAAGTCTCACTTTTGTGATCTAAATTTCACCAAAATTGATTTGTGTGGTCTACTTGATATGCTTGACCTTGTGGTATACTCAGATGTGCAAGATTGTCAATTTTTGAAGCAGATGTAAATACTCGCGATTATTTACTCTAGCTATTTTTTTGCAAGTTTTTGTCCCAACCTTGACACAGATATGTTAAGCACTTCAACTTAAGGCCTCTAGCCAAGTTTCATCAAGTTTGGACAATTTTTGGTCAAATGGTCATTAGTTTTCTGTTCGCAGACCGACTTTGCAAATTTGGTCACAATTTTCAATCCAATAATCCAAATCTTACCAAATTTGGTTTGTGGGCTTATTACAACATGGTAAAACTAGTGGTATGCTAACTTGGTCAAAAAAGTTGAAAAATGGGATGGATGTAAATAATCACGATTGTTTACAACTGGCAACTTTTTGCATCTTTTTGGTCAACTGAGCATGTACACATGTCTATCATATCAATATAAGCCTATGAATCAAATTTTTCATTGAGTTTGGACAATTTTTTTCCTAATTTACACTCAAGTTCCCAAAAGTCAGTACAAACTTTAGTTTTTACCCAGTTTTTTGCCAGTTTGGTGATCCAAATCCAATGTGCCTTTACAAAAGTTGTTTGTACACATGCAATGAGTCACTGGTATTACTTTATGCCCAAAATGAATATTTTTTGCACTTTTCAATGGACAGTCTTTTCATGAGCTATTTTAAGCCTATGAATTAAGTCAAAACTTAATTTGGCCTAAAATGTCAAGAAAAAGTAAATAATCTGAGTTTTTACAAACTCTTGAAATTTTTACCTCAATGTGTCCTTGAGCTTACCCACTGATTCATACAACTTTTAAGCATACTCTCCAGTCAGATTGAGTGGTTTGGAGTCTTTTCGTGCTATTTCTAGCCGTAGACCTCAAATTTTGCAACTTCAAATAACAACTTACAATGATTCTTTTGGAGAGAGCAATGTTCTAAAATCCACCTTGGATCCTACTTACCCTACTCCTAGGTTCTCATACAATGGGGTTGTGGAAAGTGTCCACAAACACTCATTTTCTTGTTTTTTAATGGTTTTTTGAGCATTGATCTTAAGACTTGTCCTGTCTATCTATCATTCTTAAAATCCTAATCTAGTTCTACAATCCTACAATCCTAAAGGCACTCCGCAAGTACAACTTACCTCCAAGCTACCTCTACACAGCAAAAGACGACAATCTTAAGCTATGCGATTTCTAAAAGAAAGTTTCTGCTCTAAGAGATCCTAGAGGAAGTTATAGGTTAACTTCACAAGATGCTCGTGTTTTTCCCTAGTTTAGGTCTCTTCCATCCCCGACAACGACGCCAAATGTGGGACGAGTGTCTAACCTCACTCCTATCTTATTGCAAATTTAGCGAGAACCACCATTAAATTCTCAATCCATGGGACGAAGCTGACTCGACTAGTGCATAGAGGCTACAAGAGGTTGTCGATCTCTCAAAAACAACAAACAATTTGCATCTAACTCAAACTACACTCAAGTGACTGAAATTACCAAAAGCCAGCTCATCGGCAAACAAATCACATCCGTTACATCATCACAAATGACATCCAAACGTAACGAAACTTCTAGGACATTTTTGTAAGACCTAAGAACACATGCTTATGGTCTCATATCCCACTTTAGGTCAAGTGCAAAAATCACGATTATTAACAATAGTGGATTTTTGACCTAGTCGTTTTCGACCCAAAATGCACATAAATGCTTAGCAATGATGCCCCAATATCCTGCCTATGCTTAGTTTTATATTTTGAAGTGTTAATTCCTACTTATGATGAAATTAGGCCATGGCTCTCCGATGCCAATACTGTGAAGTACTTACGTCAATGCGTAGAGCTCTTACCTCCGGTTACAATGCAACAAACACGACTGCAATATGACAACTGGAGAGGGAGTAGGAAGCATGAGAAGGAGAGAAGTGAGCACCGTTACCTCACGCTGTGTATTTCATTATTCAAAACTTAAAAATTAACTTACAAAAAATAACTTTTATACCTTTGCCAAGGTATTCGGTGGTCAAAATTAATAATCTGGAAGCTCTAACTAAAGATGGGTAATGACAGGTTGATATAATCTGGAAGCTTGTAGCCCCAGCTCATCTGTTACAAGGTTTATCCGTAAAATAGGAGTTACAGTATTCTCAATTTATCAAAATAATAAGTGTTTCTACAATGAGAGCTCCGAAAAAAGGTATCTAAGTTAGCTTGCTGTTGCTAACACCATTTCAATTGATCGTCTTGGATCTTTATGGTACTAAAAAACAACTCTCTATATATTTTTTAACAAATTTGGCACTCAATCTAAACACATTGAATGCACAATATGAATATGTGCTAGTGTGTTTCATTGATTTCATCAATATCGGAATTCTTGTTGAAGGGGTTTCTAGCCAGTCAACTAAGGTCCATATTGAGTATGGAAATATCCAAGCAACAAGAGATGACTCATGGATAGATGGAACTGTGGACACTACAATGGTTGCTCTTTTTGTTAGCAAGGTTGATAGGTTTGAGGCTATTGGCAAGGCTCATACAAAAGGAGTATTTTTCTCAGGCTTTTGGGGCAAGGATCATGATTTTATTGATAGAAAATTCATTGATGGCCTTATCACAGGGTTTTGTCCTGAGCAGAGCTATGTTTTAGAATTTTTTTTGCGGTGGAGTTGTGTTGGAGAAAATCTTGTTGAAGAAGAGAAAGGTTATTTCTCTATGTAAAGATGATTTTGAAGTAATGGAGTTAGAATTTCAATGCTCTACTCTTTTGAAGAGCGATCTATCCTTGCCGGAGGAGTGGTGTGGTGCAAGTCAAGCATCACTTGCAAGACAAATAGTGGAGCTAGATGATACAAAAAAAAAGAAGACCTTAATAATATTGACATTGATGAGCAACAAAGAAGTGGAGAGGATGTTGATAAAAATGAATAAAATGATAATGTAGACAATGCGGATGATAGCAAAGTTCAAGAAGCTACAAATTTTGACCATCAAGGGGGGGGGGGGGGGGGGGGGGGGGGGGGGAGAGAGAGAGAGAGAGAGAGAGAGAGAGAGAGAGAGAGAGAGAAATTGTTGAAGAAATTAGTCCATTCATGGGTGTTGAGTGTGCAAAAGACAATGCTGAAGATAATGAGGATCATGGTGCAGGCAATGAGGATGCACAAGAGGATGATAGATCCCCTCAAGACATTGTAGCTGATGAAAAAGGTGAGAATGCTTCTTAGAGTATTTTTGATACTAGGTTTAATGATGCATGCCATTATCATGTACCAACAAACTCTTAAAGTGTAAAAAGGTAGGATAGTGTATTGAATTGATCAATTGTGAAACTTTAGGTCCTTTAAACACTATTTTCTTAATACTATCTTGTGTCTTTCTCTAAAAGCATGTCATTTTTCTTAGATTTAATTGTTGTTGATGACTGAGTGGTATCTATGCACATCTAACATTAAAAAATCATAGGGGGATCAAACTTGAGTTTTAGAAATCGCAAAGCACGTGTTTCCTATATAGAGTGCCAATTGATAGATTATAGATAACATACAGATGTGTATTAAAAGTAAGCAATTTTGGTTTTGATGAGACAATAATAGCATTACCAAACACTAATGAGGCTCAAAACTTAAGCTCAAGCCTGAGAAGGAGAGCTAGTGAAGCACTAGTGTATGAACTTCAATCACAAAAGTCCTAGCTGAGTTGTTCTAAGTGAGCTTGAAATTCCAGATCCTAGTGTAGCACTTGCATATGTTACATGAAACTCATAATGTCTTTGTACCTAACAAGGCATTGAAATTTAGTTTGTAGACTCGAACTTAAGTTTGAGCCTTGCCTCCACATGTTAGTGTAGCACTATCACGTGAATCCAAGCTCATGAGCACTACTGTGTTAGGCCAATCTCATGAGCATTGTAGAAATTTAATCTTCCAAATAACAAAAATACTTACGGATTATGAAGTAAAAGGGATGGATCATACCTTGAAATATTCATAGTTAAGAGGTTTTTAAAATAGTCATTGGATGTGCACAATATAATAATTTTATACATAGTGAATGCGTTGAGACTAGAAAGGGCTTGAGACTTAAGTCTTACACTTGAAACAGAAGCCTAAGGTTACGACTTAAGCATTAGGGATAAACTTAAGTTTGAGTCTCACCTCCAAATGTGAAATAGGTCGCATGCTAGGTGAACATCACATCATCATGTTGATAGCCGTTTTTTCGGCTCTTTGTAATTGCCACAGTGAGTTACCTCAACCTACCAAAATGACCCAAACACTGTGGCTATCCCTACCATTTCACTGTACATAGGCGTGCGTGAGTCACAGGACTTTTCCCATATCTTCTTATAAAACCCTCAATTAGCTAGTCATTGGGCTAGTTGAGCCAAAAAAAATAAAAAAATAAAAAAATATAAGTATATTATGGCCCATGCGTATGTAAATATTTCTTTGTATATAGGGCCTAAATAAAAGATTTTTTCATAATTATTTTGGTATTTATTTAAATATTTCTACCTAGGTGTGTGCTATTTATGCTCTGTACATTGCCTCACCATTACCACAATTTTTTCTTACCATTTTTCATACTCTTTATTCCATATAGAAATATTTTCATGTAAGCTTCTCTTATATTTGGTGTAACTCCACCCCAACAAAAATCCAAAAAAACTAGTTTTATTTATGTGTATATTTTTTCACTATTGTGATTTTTCCCTTCCTACATCTATTTTGTTTTTTTTTCTAAAAAATTAGAACACCAAAAATATTTATCTTTTTATGGTAGCCTCATAATGAGAGAGATTTCTTTTGACCCCTTTATATTTTTTTCCACTTATATTATTTATATTTGACATGTACATATTTTTTAGACCCCTCAATATTTGATTTTCTTAGTTGTACTATTCACTTATATCATAATCTCAACAATATCTTCAATTATAGACCTACCAAATAAGGTCAAGGGTAGGTGGCATGCATACATGCACTATGGATGGCTCACTCTTGGAGGTATTCAAAAGAATCATCCAAAGAAGGACCCCACAAGGACCTTGTGCAGTGGAAAAAAACGGTCGGTTTTGCTGAATTTTTAAAGTTCACTTGCTCTCCGAATTTGAAAAGGTGATACAAACAAAAGTTGTAGCTCGTGGGCTGAGCTTTTGCCTCAAATGTTTTCATATTTTTTTGAGCTACGAGCTGTGAGCTATGATTTTATTAGTGGACCCCAGTTTTCCCATGCTATGCAGCCACACTCTCTCTTCCACTTTATCATTTTCCTCTTTCACACACACTTCTCCACTCATCATCCCCACCTCTCTCACCACTCCTCTCTGCACCCTACTCACCTTCTCCTCAACCTTGAAGAATAAGAGAAACCATGGTGAACTCATACCTCCCACACACAATTCCATTCCAAAATTGACCACCTAGTCTCATTTTTCCTCCTCCAATTTACCCATATCTATCAAAAAAACCACAAAATTCAGCCTCTTCTCTTAAAAGACAGCATCATGGTGGTTGATTACTCAGCTTCAATTACCTTGTCTCTCAAGGAAGGTCAAGAGTGGAGAAAAAATGTACCGTCAAAGCTAGTGAACCGTCAACAAGCGTCAAAATTGGCCCTACTCAAGATACTTGGAGCATCAACCTTGTAAGAAATCCACCTTTTCTTACCTCTTAAAAGTTTTTCTTCCTTATTTGTATCCTACATGGATACTCCCATTGTAAATATCCAATTCCATTTGTAAATTAATACTAACTCTACTAACACTAACCCACTATGAAAAGTCCTATCACCTCCATTTCTCTCCTCTCTCTTTCCCCACCAACTTCTTGATAATTCCAAGCAAAAGAAATTAGATAAATGGCTGAAAATCTAACCCAACCATGGTTAGAGGAGTAATCCTAGCCTTCAAAATTGCTATAAAAGGAGCTAGCACAAAAGGGGGAGCCATAAGCAAGAGCACTATGCTATAGCTTGAGAAGCCAGGCTCAACCTCTCTAGAAGGAGCTCTTGAGTGGAAGCTCATTGTCTTATGCATGTGCATGTGTTGTAATAGGAGATTAGCAAGGGAACTCTATGCCATTGTAAGAGAGAGAGTGATAATTCAATTGAGAGTAGGAAATCTATCATTTCTCCTACTAGTGTAAGCCCAACATTTGCTGAATCAAGGAGGGTGGATTTGGACTAAGCTTGGATACTTTGTCTCCCTTCCAACGTGAAGTAATGGACAACAATGATGCGTAAATGTCTTGGTGTTTTTTTAAAAGTTCTTGATAGCTTGTCTCTGGTGTTGACATCAATCTAGCCATAAATCCCACATACTGTAAGAGGGCCACAGGGTGGAGAGGACTCCCTTGGCCTTAAGACAGTGATTGGGGTGGCTTTTCTTGTGATGTGTTGTGGTGAAATTTACTCAGGCTATGTTGAACAAATACTAATCTCACTTGATTGGTCATGACAGATTTGTAAGAAGGTATTAATGCAACAAGCACCCCCTCCCCCTTTCTCTCTCTTTCTTAAATATATAGTTGTGTTTGCTTGATCATTGCCGATACGTTTCAAAGCAACCCGAGCACTCTCTCTCTCTCTCTCTCTCTCTCTCTCTACGCGTCCTAGTTCGCATCCAAAACTAAGTGGTGCCCCAAATTTGTGTAGGGTTAGGTTGCGGGTTTGTGTGTGTGTTTGTTGTTTTTCCCAACCCCAACCCAATTGAGCAACACGGGAGCCTTGAAGGGTGTCTAGAGGTTGCTCTTCTTGTTGCCCGCCCCGGACCGCCTCAAATTGGTGCCCCCACTGAGGACAGGCTTGTGTATGTTTTGTGAAGGCTCAACCTTTAGCATAATCAAGTAGCTTGCATGAATCACGAGAATTTGTATGATCCCTTCATTCCCATTGCAAGGCAAAAGGTACACATAATTGTTAGTACCAAGTTGCAATTTCAGCGAGTAATTCGTAGAATTTTAGGTCCTCTTAGGTTGGTAGAGATAAACGCATCAGTAAATCCTTTTATTTTGCCTCTCATTAGGTACGACCTTAGTTTGGACGTCTATATTTTTGTTTTGTTTTAAGAATTAGGCCATGCATAGACCATGGATAATGGCCCAGGAATATAGGTTTTTCCCTTTCATTTCACTCCACACATTAGAGTAAACATTGCAATTAGTAGAAAAATCCATTTTCAACAACGTATGGTATTCATGTTTGGTGCCCAAAGAGTAGGAGAAATTCTCGCATCACCAAACCCTGTCATTCTACCTCTTATTGATTATCATAGGTCATTTGATGTGAATATTTTTATTTTGTTGTAGAATAGATTGCAATTTAGAAAATATTATTGTGTAAATCTTTTAAAGAAAGAAAAAACAAAAACGCGTCACTTTGAAATCAATTCAATGGAGAGCCAACGCCAAATGTCTGGATATCCTCTTTTCTTTGGAGAGCCTGGAGAGGATGCAGAATTATTATTAGCAAATTTCAAGATGTCTTGCCGTATCAAGAGGATAGTAACCGATCAAGAACGTGTAGAAATGTTTGAGGTGGTCCTTAGGAAAGATGCTAGCACTTGGTTTGACTCTTTGCCTGAGGAAGTTAAAGGGAATTACACGGAAGTTTTGAATCGTTTCAAGAAATACTTCTTTGATCCCCAAAACACTCAAAAACTATGGCAAGACATTGTTTCTCATAAGCAAAAAGACTTAGATGACTACTACTTGTACAAGCAAGAGTTTCTACGTCTTTGGGCTCTATGGATACGAAATGTTGCTAGCCCTGGTGATGGTGCAGAATTTTTAAAGAAGCAGAGGTTCATAGCCGGACTCTTTCTTGACCTTAAGGTAAAAGTTGAGGCGGGTGCACCTGCTACTTTTGATGCAGCGGAAACTAGGGCTGCTGAGAAGTATAGGAAACTCAAGTGCTTAAGGGGAGAGGTTCCAATAGAAGTTCTTAGACCCAAAGGTAAGTCACAAGCATCAACATCTAGGGAGCTTCCTGAGGTAACGGCTGAAGTGATTGAGAAGTTAAATGAATCTTTAAGCAGCCTGTCAATTCACCTTGCACAAGCTGTAGGTCCAAAGGGACAAGCAAAGAAGTCAGAAGAGAGAGAGCCACGAACTAGGAGAGTCTTGCAATGTTGGAATTGCGGAGAGTCTGGACATGGGATGTATAATTGTCCTTGGCCCCGTGGAGAGCCAAGGAGACCTAACTTGAATTACCCAGTGATGAATGCAGGAGAAGGAGCTGGTCAACAACCAAGGCTTCTACAAAGGCCAAATGGACCAAGACCACCTCCACAAGGGGTAGAAGGAGTTCCACCTTTGCCAGATCCAAATGTGCATGTGGTAGAGGTGACAAATTCAAATGAGGTTGACATGGAAGCCAATGGCATTAAGCATGGCCGAGGAAAAGGTAAAGAGAAAGAAGGAGTCACATCACAGAGTGACCATGGACAAGGCAAGAAGGCAAAGGAGACCAAGGAAGCTAAGAGGACTCAACGTCGTATCAATCTCCAAGACTTCCCTCTTGGACATGGTATGGCTCCATACAACCTGTTGGAAGACATGCGAGGTAAGGGTCCTGATATCTCATGGCCTCAGTTTCTTGCATTATGCCCACAAGTTAGGAGGGATTTAACAAAGGCAGTTAGCACTAGGAGAAAGGTAAAAGAGAGTTTTCCTGTTGTAAAAATTGCACAAGCTGAAATGAATGAGGACATTACACCGGTGCTAGACTGTTACATCAAAGGAAGATTGGTTAGGAAAGGTCTAGTGGATGGGGGTGCACAAATTTGCATCATGACAGAAGGGCTCATGCAAAGACTAGGCATACACATCCATGAGACACCTGAAATCAAAGTGAAAATGGCAAACAATAGCAAGGCTAGGTGCATAGGCATTTGTAAAAATGTTTTTGTGGAGGCCTTTGGCATTAAGAAGGCAGTGGATTTCTATGTCATGTCTACCAAGGGAAATGGTTACCCATTTATCCTAGGAAGACCATGGCTAATGAAAATGCGAGCTTTGCAGGATTGGGAGAGTGGAAAGCTAATTTGCAGGAATGACAATCACAAGAAGGTTGTCTTTGACATGAAGGAGCAACGCCAAGAGGAGCTCCATGAAGAATCATCTCGAAGTGAGACGGAAGAAGATTGGACTGAAAACACTTCAGAAGAAGAAAGTAGCGGCAACATTACTGAAGAGCAGTCCTCCATTGAAGTCATGGGGGTAAGGTTTAAGCCAAGCAACCAAGAGACCTCTTGTCGAGGTTTGGAAGAGGTAGGTTCCCAAGAGAACCAAAAGGTGGAAGATGAAGGAATGTTAGAAGGTATGTTGTCTACAACACTTACAAAGGATGAAAGAGAGGAGTTCAAATGTGTGCTAAGGAAATTTCCGAGGCTTTTTGCTAAAGACTACACCGATGTGCGTGGAGTAGATGTTGTTCAACACAAGATTGAGTTGAAGCCAGAGGCCACACCTAAGGCTCAAAAGCTACGAAGGCTAGGAGTCATTAAGGAGCAGGCTCTACTCAAGGAGGTAAGAAAGCTTCTAGCAGCAGGTTTCATTTATCCAGTGGAGAATTCAGAGTGGGTCTCTCATGTTGTTGTCACTCCTAAGAAAAATGGCAAGTGGAGGGTGTGTGTGGATTACCGTCCCCTCAATGAGGGGGCAACAAAAAGAGATCACTTTCCCCTCCCATTCCAGGATGAGATACTAAATGAGGTAGCTGGTCATGAGAAGTACACTGTGTGCGATGGTTACTCAGGTTACTTTCAAATAGGGATTGCATTGGAGGATCAATTGAAAACAACCTTTATCACTCCTTGGGGTTGTTATGCTTTTAGAGTCATGCCATTTGGTCTGACAAATGCTCCTGCAACATTCCAACGTTTCATGAATATGGTGTTTCAAGCATTCTTTGGAAAGTCAATTAGGGTGTTCATTGATGATTTCTATATTTATAGCTCAAAATCATTGCATCTACAAAGGGTAGAAGAAGGTTTAAAGAAGCTCTACGACATGGGAGGTCAACTCAACCCCGATAAGTGCCATATAGGTGAGGATGAAGTAATCTTGCTTGGTCATAAAGTTTCTTACAAAGGCATTGAAGTGGATCCTTCAAAGGCAAAGGCTCTTATTGAGCTACCATCACCCAAGAGTCTTAAGGAGGTCATCTCATTCATTCAAAAGGTGAAGTATATGTCACGCTTCATTCACTTAGCCTCGAAGTTGCTTCATCCTTTGCAAAAGTTGACACAACAAGTAGAATTTGCATGGTCTGATGAGCTTGAAGAGTATTTTTGTAACATTAAAGTCATTTTGTCAGAGCTACCAACACTCATGCCTCCTTGTTGGGAGTACACATTCTTTGTTAGCTCTAGTGTTGGAAGGGAAACAATTGGTGCTGTGTTGCTACAACAAGATCCCCATAGTACAAGGATGCGACCCATCTACTTTGCTAGTAGGGTCATGAATGCTTTGGAGAGAGACTACACAGAAGAAGAACTCATGATGCTTTCTCTCATGTTTGCGGTGAGAAAGTTTAGATCCTACCTGCTACCAAAACCTTTTGTAATTCTCACTGCAGAGAATTTGTTCCCTTGGGTGTCATCTCAAATGAATCTCAGTACTAGGATCTCAAAGTGGATTATGGAGTTGCAAGAGTTTCAATACTCTTTCAAGGTAGAAGATAGTGTGCGTGCACAATTGGCAGGGATTCTCACTTATAGGGTGCATGAAAAGGAGATTAAGGTGCCTGAAGTAAAGACCCTACCATTACCACCACCAAAAATTATTCCTAATGCTTTTACCTTGTTCTTTGATGGAGCTTCTCGTCGAGCCACAGGGAAAGCAGGGGGAGGGCTAGTATTGCTCAACCCAAGTGGAGAGGTGGTCATGAAAGAGAAGGTCAATCTACCAGGTTCAACTAGCAACAATGAAGCAGAATATGACACACTACTTCATGGTTTAAAAATATGCATTGGCCATGGTATACAACGCCTCATGGTAAAGGGAGATGCACTTCTCATTGTTAAACAGATTCTAGGTATTTGGGCATGCAAGAATGAAAGCTTACGGACAAAAGTTCATTCCATTCATAGATTGTTTAATCAATTTGAAGAAGTGCAACTATATCATATTCCTAGGAAACAGAATGAAGATGCCGATTTACTTGCACAGCAAGTAGTTACATGTGTTGAGAAAGAAGTGCAGGTCATCATGGTGGCAGCAACTGTCAAGCAACCGAGATACCAGGGATTGGAGTCATTGACTCCCATTATTAGCTACATTTTGGAGGGCGAGTTTCCACAAGACTTCACGAAGGCTCAGAAGAGGAGACTCATGAAGAAGGCAAGCGCATATCTCTTCCTAGAAGGCTCCCTCTATCAAAGAGGGAGGGATCAAGTATGCAGAAGAGTACCAACTATTGAGGAAATTCCAGCCATTCTAAAAGGTTTGCATGAAGAAGCATGTGGTGGTCATTTTGCCCAAGAATTAATTGTGAAGAAGATTTTGCTTGCGGGGTATGTTTGGCCAAGTCTGCATGTGGATGTCCAACATTGGTGTAAAAGTTGTCACAATTGTAAGGTAAATGGGAATAGAAGATTGGTTTATGGTCCAAGGCAAATCGTGCTTGCAAATGGACCGTTTGAAAAGTGGGGCATTGATGCTATGGGTCCTCTGCCTAGGACAAAAAATGGTAAACTCTACATTCTAGTGGCTGTAGACTATATGACTAGGTGGGTGGAAGCACAGAGTGTGGCAAAGGTAAATGAGAAAACAGTGAGCAAATTCGTCTACACTCACATTTGTTGTAGATTTGGCACACCTTTGGAGATTGTTTCTGATAATGGTCCAGGGTTTAGAAAGGGATTGCTCACAGAAGTCTGTGAAGAACTTCACATTCTACATCGTCACAGTACACCCTACTATCCCCAATCAAATGGTTTGGTAGAAAAAGCTAATGGTGTCATTGCAGGCATCATTAGAAAGATGGTGAAAAACAAGACAAAGTTGTGGGATGACTTCTTGGATGGTGCCTTGTGGGCGTATCGAACCACATATAGGGAAGCCACGGAGTTCACACCATTTCACTTGGTCTATGGTCAAGAGGCTTTACAGCCAATTGAGCTAAACATTCCAACAATACGACTTCATGGCAAATCAGCACAAGATGATCAAGAAGCATGGATGGATCGACTTCTTACCTTAGCTGAGCTTGAGTGGAAAAGAGAAGCAGCATACGAGTGCTATAAGAGGAAAGCCACACAGACAAAGGAGAAGCTTGACAAGAAACTGAAGGACAAAGGCATCAATGAAGGAGATCTTGTGCTAAGGTATGACAATCGACTCGATAATCGTTTTGATGCCAAATTTGAAACAAGATGGCAAGGGCCATACATAGTCAAGAAGGATTTCAATTCAAGTTACTATCAGCTTATGGACTTGAATGGTAAAGAGCACTCCAGGAAAGTAAATGGGTATCGCTTGAAGCCCTATTTGAGTCGCCTTCTACCAAAGGATCTACCAAAGATCTGTCAAAAGGCCACTGTCTCATGTAAGTATTGTTACATGAAGCAGTAGTGTAACTCTAGCCAAAATTCTAAGGGGCCAAACAATAAAAATCTCGTCAAGGACTCTGAAGCACTCTCTTTGGAAAAGATGCTCTATGATGGTACATGAATATACCATCATCCAGGGGGAGGGCTAATGATAGCCGTTTTTTCGGCTCTTTGTAATTGCCACAGTGAGTTACCTCACCCTACCAAAATCACCCAAACACTGTGGCTATCCCTACCATTTCACTGTACATAGGCGTACGTAGTCACGGGACTTTTCCCATATCTTCTTAAAAAACCCTCAATTAGCTAGTCATTGGGCTAGTTGAGCCAAAAAAAATAAAAAAGTATATTATGGCCCATGCGTATGTAAATATTTCTTTGTATATAGGGCCTAAATAAAAGATTTTTTCATAATTATTTTGGTATTTATTTAAATATTTCTACCTAGGTGTGTGCTATTTATGCTCTGTACATTGCCTCACCATTACCACAATTTTTTCTTACCATTTTTCATACTCTTTATTCCATATAGAAATATTTTCATGTAAGCTTCTCTTATATTTGGTGTAACTCCACCCCAACAAAAATCCAAAAAAACTAGTTTTATTTATGTGTATATTTTTTCACTATTGTGATTTTTCCCTTCCTACATCTATTTTGTTTTTTTTTCTAAAAAATTAGAACACCAAAAATATTTATCTTTTTATGGTAGCCTCATAATGAGAGAGATTTATTTTGACCCCTTTATATTTTTTTCCACTTATATTATTTATATTTGACATGTACATATTTTTTAGACCCCTCAATATTTGATTTTCTTAGTTGTACTATTCACTTATATCATAATCTCAACAATATCTTCAATTATAGACCTACCAAATAAGGTCAAGGGTAGGTGGCATGTATACATGCACTATGGAGGGCTCACTCTTGGAGGTATTCAAAAGAATCATCCATAGAAGGACCCCACAAGGACCTTGTGTAGTGGAAAAAAACGGTCGGTTTTGCTGAATTTTTAAAGTTCACTTGCTCTCCGAATTTGAAAAGGTGATACAAACAAAAGTTGTAGCTCGTGGGCTGAGCTTTTGCCTCAAATTTTTTCATATTTTTTTGAGCTACGAGCTGTGAGCTATGATTTTATTAGTGGACCCCAGTTTTCCCATGCTATGTAGCCACACTCTCTCTTCCACTTTATCATTTTCCTCTTTCACACACACTTCTCCACTCATCATCCCCACCTCTCTCACCACTCCTCTCTGCACCCTACTCACCTTCTCCTCAACCTTGAAGAATAAGAGAAACCATGGTGAACTCATACCTCCCACACACAATTCCATTCCAAAATTGACCACCTAGTCTCATTTTTCCTCCTCCAATTTACCCATATCTATCAAAAAAACCACAAAATTCAGCCTCTTCTCTTAAAAGACAGCATCATGGTGGTTGATTACTCAGCTTCAATTACCTTGTCTCTCAAGGAAGGTCAAGAGTGGAGAAAAAATGTACCGTCAAAGCTAGTGGACCGTCAACAAGCGTCAAAATTGGCCCTACTCAAGACACTTGGAGCATCAACCTTGTAAGAAATCCACCTTTTCTTCCCTCTTAAGAGTTTTTCTTCCTTATTTGTATCCTACATGGATACTCCCATTGTAAATATCCAATTCCATTTGTAAATTAATACTAACTCTACTAACACTAACCCACTATGAAAAGTCCTATCACCTCCATTTCTCTCCTTTCTCTTTCCCCACCAACTTCTTGATAATTCCAAGCAAAAGAAATTAGATAAATGGCTGAAAATTTAACCCAACCATGGTTAGAGGAGTAACCCTAGCCTTCAAAATTGCTATAAAAGGAGGGTGTGGCTAGCACAAAAGGGGGAGCCATAAGCAAGAGCACTATGCTATAGCTTGAGAAGCCAGGCTCAACCTCTCTAGAAGGAGCTCTTGAGTGGAAGCTCATTGTCTTATGCATGTGCATGTGTTGTAATAGGAGATTAGCAAGGGAACTCTATGCCATTGTAAGAGAGAGAGTGATAATTCAATTGAGAGTAGGAAATCTATCATTTCTCCTACTAGTGTAAGCCCAACATTTGCTGAATCAAGGAGGGTGGATTTGGACTAAGCTTGGATACTTTGTCTCCCTTCCAACGTGAAGTAATGGACAACAATGATGCGTAAGTGTTTTGGTGTTTTTTTTAAAGTTCTTGATAGCTTGTCTCTGGTGTTGACATCAATCTAGCCATAAATCCCACATACTGTAAGAGGGCGACAGGGTGGAGAGGACTCCCCTGGCCTTGAGACAGTGATTGGGGTGGCTTTTCTTGTGATGTGTTGTGGTGAAATTTACGCAAGCTATGTTGAACAAATACTAATCTCACTTTGATTTGTCATGACAGATTTGTAAAAGGTATTAATGCAACAAGCACCCCCTCCCCCTTTCTCTCTCTTTCTTAAATATATAGTTGTGTTTGCTTGATCATTGCCGATACGTTTCAAAGCAACCCGAGCACTCTCTCTCTCTCTCTCTCTCTCTCTCTCTCTCTCTCTCTCTCTCTCTCTCTACGCGTCCTAGTTCGCATCCAAAACTAGGTGGTGCCCCAAATTTGTGTAGGGTTAGGTTGCGGGTTTGTGTGTGTGTTTGTTGTTTTTCCCAACCCCAACCCAATTGAGCAGCACGGGAGCCTTGAAGGGTGTCTAGAGGTTGATCTTCTTGTTGCCCGCCCCGCACCGCCTCAATGTGTATGAGTTTCAACGACAAAAGTCCTTGCCATAGAATCCTACCTCAGCAGTTCCAAGTGTGTGGACTGTAGCAATTATATATGTTAAGAAAGAGTCGTAATCTCTAGCAATAAATTGAAATTTATTTTGTAGGATCGAGCTTAAGTTTGAGCCTTGCCTTCGTATGTTAGTGTAGCACTACCATGTGAGTCTAGCCTCATGAGCGTTGTAGGAAAAGAATGTCAAGAGTAACAAAATACTTATAGATTATGAAGAAAATGGATCATACCTTGAAAAATTCATAGATAAGGGGTTTTATAAATAGGTCTTGAGCGCACATAATATAAAATTTTTCCACATAGTGAATGATAAATACTAAAAGGGGCTTAGGGCTTATGTTTTAAGCTTGAAACATAAGCCTAAACTTTGAAACTTAAGTTTTAAGCTTGAAACAAAAGCCTAAAACTTTGAGACATAAGCCTTAGGCTGGAGCTTAAGATTGAACCTCACTTTCAAATGTGTCATGCTAGGTGAGCATTTTTGTGTTAATGTGTTCAATGGAGTCTTTCTATCATAAAACTTCTTGGCTAGATGGAATGAAATGGATTCTATGGTTATTGAAATCCACTAGACTATTTTATAAATAGGTAACAATGTCTTTTTTCATCTTTTAGATGAAGAAAACAAAATAGAAGACAAAAAAGATAAAATGAATCAAGCTGAACAAGTGCTACCCACCATTTTTGGAGAGACCCAGTTTCATAAAGGTGATGATATATCCACTCAAGATTTTGTAGAGCACAGAAGTGATCTTGTAGAACAAACCTCTCAAAAACCTTCAAATGACATGAGTATAGGGAATGAGAACATGCTACCCACCACTGGAGAGACCAAGATTCATGAAAGAAACACTAGGAGATGGTAGTTGGTAGTGGTAGAGCATCAAAGTGATTTTGTTGTGAAAAATTCTCCAAAACCTTCACACAACACTAACAACATGCCTCAAAGAGATGAGGATGCAGAGGGTAGTGAGAAGAAGGATGAAGCCAATGAAGAGCTCCAAGTTTCTCTTGTAACCAAGGAGGTATAAGACAAAGTTGACAAAGGGATATGAAAAGCTACAAAAAATACAAACAAAGTCCAAAGCATTCAAGGAAGGGAGCAAGGGATTGAAGGTGGTGAGAAAAAGAAAGGTACATATTTTTCCAATGTGATTATATTGAAAGGTGATCCTAATGGCTTCAAAAAATCTAAAAGGTATTCCTAATTCAAAGATTCTCTTAACAACAACAAAAAAGATGCGCTAGTCTATAGCACATAGCTACGAGCAATGACGAAGCACATAGATTTGCAATAGCATTAGCTAGGAAGGACGGATACAACATTGAGAGAGAGAGAGAGAGAGAGAGAGAGAGAGAGAGAGAGAGAGAGAGAGAGACTTTAAAGAGAAGAAAATGCTAAAAGAAAAATAAAGGAGAAGAGAAACACCTCTTTATATGGACACAAAAGGTCCTTTGACTTTCCATCTTCATATGTCTTTTGACTTTCCACCTTCATATATCTTTTCATTTCCTAAACTCACCATGCACTTATGCACTTAATATGTTTAAAAAGAATTTTTATTTTTTTGAGATTGGGGAGACCTAATGGCCTTTTTGGAAGCTAATATAAAATTCTATTATATTGTCTTTGCAGGTGAAATTGACATTCAAAATGAAGGATCAAGTGTACCACAAGTAGACATCCACGTTGAGGAGTTACATCCAGATGCACAAAAACGTAGGCCACTTGGAAGCTTATATTCTTTTGAGAGAAAATGGAGATAAACTAGTCTTTCAATGTTCCCACGTCAATAGAGAAATGCAATCACTTTTAGGAGACATCATTATAGATGAGTATGGGAGTATGAGACATAAATAAATGTGTGCAATTTTCAATTGTGTGCTATATGGTCCCTTGTTCTGAGATTTATAAATGCAAAACCTTAACTTGTTATCATTCTTTTCTAGCGTATGCAAAAAATATTGCTCATGCAATCCACATGAAGAAACATGCACTCATTCTTGATCTTAATGGAGTTTTACTCAGCAAAGAACACAAGAGGCATCCATGTACAGATTATGTCAAAATTGACCTTGGTCACACCACAATTGTTGTTTGCACGGGTTGTTTTGAATTTTTGGATAAGATATGTCAGTACTTTCATGTTGGTATTTGGTCCACCTTGCTACAAAAGAATGTTTGCACTTATGTGAACACTCTTGAAAAGCATACACATAAAAAATATAATTTCTTTATGGTATGGGAACAAGAAGATTGCTACATCCATAATCTTCAAAAAGTGTATAGACCGGATACGCCTAATGTTGAGGGTTTGATATCAATGTAGGATTTTATGCAGTACAAAGAATACATTGCTTATTGTTGATATCCCTTTCAAGGGATGTATTAACCCAAAAGATAACTGTTTATATCCTGAAAGTTTTCAAGGGAGAATTGCTTCAAACAATTTTTGAACAAGCAAAGATGCATAAAATCATGCAAGGAACAAAACTGTATGGTCAAAACAAAAATTTACAACCAAAGTAAATAATCGCGATTAATTCCAACTGGGAAAAATTTAAATTTTGCAAACTTGGCTTTACAAGCTTGAAGTATATGCCAATTACATGCTCTGAGGGAAATATGGGTTCATTTGGATGCATAGGTTGAAAATGGTACCAGATTTTGGCTTTAGGTCTCTGAAACAATAGATATAAAGGAAATTTGAGATTTTGAAATCCAAATTGACTCAAAATTGGCTAGTGGGCTTATCACATCATGTACTTTGGATGTATGATGACAAAATATCCAAGTTCCCTAATTTTGACCAAAAAGTAAATAATCGCGATTAATAACTTTTCTTCCAAAATTGACATTTTTTGGCATGCATTGGTTCTAGGCATGGTATAGAGATTGGGTATGAATTATGAGGTGATTTGGATCAAGAAATGTTGTTCATAACCCAGATTTTGGCTTTCAAAGACTTTCTTTGCGTTTTTTTTGGCAATTTTGCAAGTACTGGGTGGTCATTTTGGCTCATACTTGATTTTTAGCATGTAATAGGTGTGTACACATGATAGGCGAGGTGAATTGACAATTTTCAAGCAAAAATGATGCAATAGTAAATAATCACGATTATTTACTACAATGCCAAAAACTTTGCAATTCTCACAAATTTTGACCTAGACATGTTTCATACACCTAATACAAGTCCTAAATTGAATTTGATCAAGTTTGGTCACGCCGGCATCACTTTGTGCTCTGTCGACTCTGAAATCACCGTTTTTTGTGATTGCTCTGTCTGTTGGGTTGGTCTGTCAATTGTGAGGCTTTGGACTTGTCCGTAACATAGTTGTGAAGCAACATGTCCAATTTTGGCTCATTTGGAGTCAGATAGGTCTCGTATGTCGAATTTGACGCTTTGTAACCTTCGAGCCATTTTCTGCTTTTCGAGGGCTTTACTTGATGGATTTCACCAAACCAATCATATACATTGTATATGAACCTTATTAGCAAGCCATCTGTGGAGTCAGGTTGGAATTTTGGCCTTTTCCAAAAACCCTAATTTCTCTACTGGGGACCCCCTTGACCCCAGCCGAATGGTCATCTGATGGTATGGATTTGTGCATAGATATGAGCTACAACACTTAGCCTTTGCTCGTCTAGCTTTTCCAAATCTTCGTCTTTTCGACAATTCATGTCCAGTCCACTCAAGAGTCTGTGCTACCCTTAATGTTGGCAATAGAAATTCTATTGGCAGTATGGCATCAAGACCATAAACAAGGTTAAAGGGTGTGGCATTTAGAGCTGTTTTGAATGAAACTCGATAAGCCCATAGAGCAGCATGGAGATTCATTTCCCAGTCTGTCCTTCTTGAACTAACCACTTTGGTTAGTATCAAGCTAAGAATTTTATTCGTATGCTCATCTTGTCCGTTTGCTTGTGGATGATAGGGATCTGATTTGTTATGGATAACCATAAACTCATTAAGCAAATACTCTATTACCTCATTGAGGAAATGAGTTCCCCGATCACTAACAATCTCTATTGGCAGTCCATAGCTTGTGAATACATACTCATATAAGAATGCAGCAGTGATTCTGGAATCATTCTTTTGGGTAGCTTTAGCCTCGGCCCATTGGTCAAATAGTCCGTAGCTACAATGATATATTGAGCTTGGGTTCTGTAAGAAGGTGGCTGTATCGGTCCAACAAAATCTATACTCCATTTTCCGAAGGCTCTAGCCCCCATCATTGGTCTTAAGGGCATGCTTTCTACTCGTGTTGGCATTTTTGCTCGTTGACAAGCATCACACTGACGAAGGAAATTTGGAATGGCGGCCTCTACACCAAAACAAACTCCATTGCGCCACAAGGGAAATGAGATGAGGGCAATGGAGTTTGTTTTGGTGGACTAGGACCGCTACACAAAGAGAGAGAGAGAGAGAGAGAGAGAGAGAGAGAGAGAGAGAGAGAGAGAGAGAGAGAGAGATCACTATGAATGAAGCATTAATCGTGGTGTGTGTACAAGGAATGGATGACTTCAAACACTCCCAACACAAATAGCATATAGATTACCAAACAGTCACTCAAGGATTAGCCAAGATCACATCAAGCACTCTCACACGCATATAAAACATTTCTCTTAATTAACATAAGTAAGAGGAGGAGAGGTTACTAGCATGAAACAATTTGCACTCTAGGATGTGCAAGAATAGAGTGAATGAATGAGCTTATGGGCTCATGGTGAGTGATACAAAGGCTCAATGGGTTGAGGGAGGCTTGAAACTACAAAGGGGAAGGCCTCTTTATATAGGAAAGAGAGTGATTAGGAGTGAGGTTAAGATACAAGTGTAATTTGTACAAATGAGGCTTGATTAGGGACATTCAACCAATGAAGAAGCTCCTTCCAAGTGATTTGTTGACCAATTAGCTCCATCATCACTTGTGTTGTCTTCACTCCTTCCTCCATAGCTTGAGTCCAAGAGCTTCCTTATTTTAAAATGTAAAGAATCTACATAAAATCAATACATATCTAGTAATAATAGAAAGGGGTTGAGTGAGAACTTATGAATTACAACAAGATTAAGCATGACTTGAGAGGTGATTAGAAGAGGAACTTTGATGGGTTTTTGAGCTTGAGAGAGAGGAGGAAGGAGAGGAGGGTGAGAAGACTAATGGCTGATTTTAAAGAAGGTCTCAATGTGGAAAAGGAAGGGTGTGTGTGTGTAAAGGTAGGGGGGTGGTCTCCACCACAGTTGAAAAAACTGCCGTCCAACATTTTGGCCATATCTCCTAGACCGTAGATGCAAAAATTATAAAAAAAAATATGGCCAGAATCTTCAGCTCGTCAGTTACAACTTTGATGAAGACAATTTTTCTTGGATCGGAGTGGAAGTATTTTTTAAAAATTCAACAAAATCATGTGCCTGGTTTCTTCCTTTACCAAGTCTTCCACTTGGGTCCCATTTGTTTGAATCATCATATGGCTCCAAAGCCATGATGATATGAGCCACTCATGACCCTTGAATCATGGGTGCATGGCTCCACAACCACATCATATATTTTCTTTTCACATTTACATATTTTCCCTTCCCTTTACCACTAGGTTCTCCCTCTACCTTTCACCTCCGGTGAACTAGTCAAGAAAAAATCATTTTTTTAAAATTTTTCCAAGAGGTTGTTCTCACTCTTTCTTTTATTGTAAACCTCTAGAAGCAAGGAAAACCAACAAAATATGATAAACAAAAATTTGTGATAGGCTCGGATCATAGCCCCCCCAAACCTGGCTAGGGGTATTTATGCCTCTAGCCTACTTTCTTTGATCTTGAGCTGACCTTATCCTGATGTGATAAGGCTTTAGACGCCATCCATTTGTCCTGGTCTTGTGCACTTTACCATCAATGTCATGAAGTCTGTAAGAGCCATTTTTGAACTTTTTGGTGACCAAGAACGGGCCTTCCCATCGGAAAAGAAACTTTCCATCCTTACGAGTGTCGAAGCGATTGTCATATCGAAGCACCAGAGATCCCTTTTTGATGTCTTTGGATGCTAGCTTTTTGTCGAACTTTTCTCTGCGCTTCTCTGCTTCTTGAGAATAGTGGTTGATGGCTTCTTCACGATCCAATTGCAGCCTCTCTAGATCCATGATCCTTTGATGTACTTTCTCCTTTTGAGAGCCTACCTGGCTACCCAATATTCGAAGACTTGTTAACTTCACTTCAATGGGCAAAAGCGCCTCCTTTCCATAAACCAAATGAAAGGGTGTGTACCCTAATGTGGTTTTGAAGGAGGTTCTATAGGCCCATAGAGCTCCATTCAGGTGTTTGTCCCAATCTTGGCGCCTGGCATGTACCTGTTTGGTGAGAATTTTGCAAATGATTCCATTTACCTTTTCCACCAAACCATTGCACTGAGGGTAGTAAGGAGTAGAGTGTTGATGCTGAATATTTAGTTTCTTCATGAGTTCTCCTACCAACTCTGCTCTAAACCCTGGTCCTCTATCAGATAGTATTTCAAGAGGGGTGCCAAACCGGCAACAGATGTGGTCAAAGATGAACTGACTCACATCCTTAGCAGTGATTCTATTGGTCGGCATAGCCTCAGCCCATCTAGTCATGTAGTCTACTCCCATGATGATGTACTCTTTACCTGACTGAGTGCGTGGTAGAGGCCCTATGGCATCAATTCCCCACTTCTCAAAGGGCCCATATACCTTTATTGGGTTCTGAGGTTCAGCTATGAGCCGTCGTGGTCCTGCTTTCTGACATTCATCACATGTTTGACACCAATATTTGACATCACGATGAAGACTTGGCCAAGTAAACCCAGCTTGTAGAACCTTTCTACTAGTGACGTCGTGTGCAAAGTGTCCTCCACACATATCATCGTGACAAGCTTTTAAAATCTCTTCAATTTCACTCTTCAAAGGAACTCTCCTAAGCACACTATCCTTACCAAGACAATACAAGTCATCATTTACTATGCGATACCTGGTAGCCTTCCTAGCTAACCATCGCCTTTCCCCTGCATTCAAGTGTTTAGGAGCCTCTCCTTGCTCCAGAATGTGCATAATATCTTCCAAGTCCTCCTTGCCTTGCTGAAGTGGAAGTTTGATGGCCACTGCTCCCACTATTGACTCATTTAACTTTGATGATGCTAGGTGGTCTGCATCCTTGTTCTGGTCTCTTGGTACATGATGTACTTGTGCCTCCCTAAATCTCCTCATAAGAGCTTTTGCTTCTCTCATTTTAGTAGAGAGACGGGCATTTTTGCAAGCCCATGTACCTTGCATTTGCCTTACCAAAAGCATGGAGTCACCAAAAGCGTTTAATCTCTTAATTGAATTATCGAGGCACCAGCAAATTAAGGCCATGAATTAGAGCATGATATTCTGCTTCATTGTTGGAGTGGACATCTTCTAGAGTGATCCCTTCACCATGGATCCTCTCTCCCAATGGGGATAAGACCACGATGCCTGCAGCTGCCTTATCCTTGGTTCTCTTGTATGCTCCATCAAAGTAGAGGCTATAAGCATTGACCAAAGCCTCTAGAGCTGGAGGTGGTGGAAGTTCCTTTCTCTTCAAATGGCAAACTTTTTCATAGCACTTGTTTGTTAAAATGTCGGCTAAGCATGCTTGAGTTGTTCTTTCAACCTGTATTGTATAATCAAACTCTTGAAGTCGCACCACCCACTTTGCTATTTTGTCAGAGATTTCCATATGTTGTAGTGCATAGGGAAACATATCCTCCACAGTGATAATTACAAACCTCTTCGGCAGCAAGTATGGCCGAAATTTGGTTACCGCAAACATGAGAGCTAACACTAGCTGTTCCATTAGGGTGTAGGCCTTCTCTGTGTTTTCCATGAGGCGGCTAGCAAAATACACAGGCCTCATAAAGGAGGTTTTTGGATCTTTTTGTAGGAGGGCAGCACCAATGGCTTCTTCTCCCACACTAGGGTTTACAAAGAATGTTTCTTCCCAACAAGGTTGGAGGATTACAGGGAGTGACCCTAACATTTTTTTAATCTCTCTAAAATGCCCTTCACTTTCTTCACTCCAAACAAGCGTCTCTTGACGAGTCAGTTGTTGTAGAGGAAATATCACTTGGGAGAGTAAGTGTATGAATCTACTCAAATATCTTAGCTTTTGCAAGAAGGAGATTAATTGTTTGATGGAAGTTGGGGAAGGTAGATTTAGCAATGTTTCTATCTTTTCAGGATCTACTTCGATTCCATCAATGGACACTACATGCCCTAATAGTGTAACCTTGCTTTCCCCAATGTGACATTTGTCCTTGTTTAGTTGTCCACCCAGCTTAGCTAAACGAGTAAATCCTTCATCAATCTTGCCGAGATGCATACTTTTGGAGCTGTAAATACAAAAGTCATCTATGAAAACCCTTATGGACTTACCAAAGTAAGGTTGGAAGACCATGTTCATGAATCGTTGAAAGGTGGCTGGAGCGTTGGTGAGACCAAAAGGCATGACTTGAAATGCAAAACATCCCCATGGTGTGATGAAAGTAGTCTTTTTCTGGTCCTCCTCTGCAATGCGTATTTGAAAGTAGCCAGAGTAGCCATCACACACTGTGTATCTCTCATGGCCTGCTACTTCATTTAGAATCTAATCTTGAAATGGGAGAGGGAAGTGGTCCCTCTTTGTTGCAGCATTTAGTGGCTTGTAATCCACGCACACTCGCCATTTACCATTCTTCTTTGGCCTCACCACTACTGGGGAGACCCATTCTGAATCTTCTACTGGGTATATGAATCCTGCTTCTAAGAGTCTCTTCACCTCAGACAACAGTGCATTTTGTTGCACAACTCCTAATCTTCTTAGTTTTTGTACTACTGGCTTGCTCCCTTCTTTTAGATGGATATGATGCTTCACTGCCGTGACACCTGTAATGTGAGTGTAATCAGAAATAAACAATGATGCATGCTTCTTGAGAACATTTACATAACCCTCCTTTTCTTCTTCCTTTATATCCTTGGATAACATCTCCTCTAGGCTGGCATCCCACACATTCTCCATTTGGATCCTTGGGTTGTCTTCTGATGAGGTAGTTTCCTTTATGGTGACGCCCATGACTTCGAGAGTGCTATCACTCTCTTCACTTGAACTCTCTTCCTCGTCCATGGATGAGGAGCATCCACTTGAGCTCCACTCATCAGCTGACGTCTCTAGTTCAAGGTTCTCTTGTCGCCCATTCTTTAGGTTATAAACCACCTTCCGACTATGGCCACCCATGCGAGGCCTCAACTCCAAGTCTCCTGTTGCCCAATCTTGCCTAGCTCCTATACCCATAAGCCAAGGTCGTCCTAAAATAAGGGGGTATCCTTCTCCCTTTACTGGCATCACATAAGCATCAACCTCTGTAGTGATTCCAAAAACAGAAACTCTCAAAGCTTTCACTACACCCACACAAGTGACAGAGACATTATTGGCCATTTTTGCCCTAAAGTTTGATGATTCCATTACCTCTAAACCCAATTGATGCATTAGCTTTTCTGTCATGACACAAACCTCTGCTCCACTGTCAATGTAAGTTTTTGGAATCCGTTGTCCCTTGATTTGAGCCTCCACCAAAGGCACTATATCCTTGAGACCATATGCTTTGATTACACTTACTAGCTTACTTCGCTTTGCCCTCGTGCTCACCATTTTTGACCATTGTCGTCGAAGCTTTGGGGAGATATGAAGTAGTTGTGGCCAAGTAATCTTTGGTCCTTGAGAACTCACATCAGCTGTCAAGTCATAAGGTTGTGTCCGAGATCCCATAGGGAAATCAAAGATGTCAATTTGAGACCTAGTACGGGTCTTTCTCTTCTTGGCTTCACCTTTAGTTGCCCGAGATGTACTTGCTTCATTGCTTGCATCCTTGCTTGTTTCTTTACCTACTTCATCTTGGACACGCACACGTTTGATAGGCATTGTAGCCACTTCATCTATCTTCATCTTCCCTTTAGCTATTTCTTCCTGGTTGCTTCTGCCCTTAAGGACCTCCTCCATCCTTATGATGCTCACATTTGGTTGAGTAGCAGGGGCTTGAGCTTGAGCACGAGGTGGCTGAAAAATTTGAGGTTGCGGTTGCTCTTGTGCTTGAGCTCTAGCACGGGGTGGACTTACTTGTTGTCGAGGACCTCTGACAGGGTAGTCATATCTTCTGGGATGAGGGCAATTATACATGCCGTGGCCAATTTCCCCACAATTGTAACACAACATTTCCCTTGCTTGACGTCGCATTGGTGGCCGATTCCCACCATTTCCCTCAATAGGCCTTCTTACACCCTGCACAAGATTTACTATCAACCCCTCTAGCTGGTTTGTGAGATTGTTTATTTGTTGGAGCATATCTTCTTGTTGACCTCTATTGAGGTCTGGTGCATTAGGCACATTTGGAGGTATGTGAGAAGCTTCCATAGTTGTGATATTGCCTCCCAAAGCTAGCTGGCCAGCTTGGGCTTGATAGAGAATCTTTCTATTCTTTTCCCTAGCAATTCTTAAGGCATCTTCAAAAGCATTTGGAAATTTGCCCTTTACCTTCTCCCTTAGCAAGGGGTACAAACCTGAGATAAATCGATCCTTTTGGAGGCAATTGGGAGCTCGCTCACCAGGGTTTAGTGAGTCTGACCATTGCCCCCAAAGTTTCAGAAAACCTTCCTCATAGGTTGCATAACCATGAGGGTCAACTTGATGAAGGGACAGAAGCCGTTGCCATAGTTCTTCTGCCGAATTGGCTCGTTGAAATCTTCGTAGGAAAGCCACCTTCAATCCCTCCCAATCAATTCTTTGGGTTGGATCTAGAGCCTGGAACCATACCCTAGCTTCTTCTTTGAGCACCAAAGGAAAAGCTCTCAATTTCACTGCTTCGTCATCCCTCCCGGAGACAAGGAAAGCCATCTCCAAGTTATCCAAAAAATCCCCAGCATTTTCCCCACTACGCCCGAAAAAATTTGGGAAAGCCATGATAAAAGTGGGTTGCCTTCCTCTCAATATAGCACAAAGATGAAAACGTCTAGGCCCAAATCATATCTTATTAAGGGTAGAATAAATGGATTGATAGATGCATTAATCTCAGCTAGACGACGAGGGCCTAGTAAGTCCCTTATGATGTTTTGGAACCTAAGCTTTGTGCTAGCTATTATATGCACAGTTTGTCTAGCAAGAGGTTGGAAAGGTCCATATAAATCCCTATGATTCATGGAGTATGCTTAAAGCAAGATGAAGATGTGAACATCAAAAGATACATTATACTCCAAAATAGGAAATATTATAGGGTCAGGGGACAACAATATCTCTCTCAACCTCTCAGCTCCAAAATAGAAGACCAATCTTTGTTGCAAAAAAATCTTTCTATCAATGTGCACATTCACCCTAATATTCTGAACTGATTGAAAGTTGTGGAAAATGGGATTATTCATTGGTGCATTAATTACAACCTTCCATGAAGCACTTCATTGAAGTTGAGCTCTCTTGGATCCCACCATTTGAGAGATGCGAAGAATTTGCTCACCAGTGATTAGCCTAGCTTTGGTGTGACCATCTTCAGCTTTGTAGAGTTCATAGGGTTCGATGGCTACCCTCTCAACCACCTTGAGCCTTCTTGCTAGTAGTAGTTGGAGTGCATCACCATATGTAGCCTCTTGCCAATACCGCACCCCATTGATGTGTAGCTCCCCCTCCAAAAACTTGTTAATACCCGAGTTTGAGAGTGCTTTCACCACCTGAAGTCGAGGCTTCAAAGGAAGTGTCTTCACACTAGCCACAAAGCACTCCACACAATTTTTTGACCTAGGGACTTGATGACTACAAGATTTTCCTTGAAGCAAAGAAGGGTGTGTGTAGTTAACTCTCTTTACCCGCATACGTGCCGTTTGTCGATAAAGACGCTTCTTTTCTCGAGCTTCTTGGGGAGACCATAGTGGAAGTCTCGGAGAATTTGATGGATCTTCCTTCATAGGATTGATAGAGCGCTGCTTGAGAACTCCTCAGTGGGGGCACCAATTTATGACGAAGGAAATTTGGAATGGCGGCCTCTACACCAAAACAAACTCCATTGCGCCACAAGGGAAATGAGATGAGGGCACCACCTAGTCTTGGAAGCGTGGACTAGGACCGCTACACAAAGAGAGAGAGAGAGAGAGAGAGAGAGAGAGAGAGAGAGAGAGAGAGAGAGAGAGAGAGAGATCACTATGAATGAAGCATTAATCGTGGTGTGTGTACAAGGAATGGATGAATTCAAACACTCCCAATGCAAATAGCATATAGATTACCAAACAGTCACTCAAGGATTAGCCAAGATCACATCAAGCACTCTCACACGCATATAAAACATTTCTCTTAATTAACATAAGTAAGAGGAGGAGAGGTTACTAGCATGAAACAATTTGCACTCTAGGATGTGCAAGAATAGAGTGAATGAATGAGCTTATGGGCTCATGGTGAGTGATACAAAGGCTCAATGGGTTGAGGGAGGCTTGAAACTACAAAGGGGAAGGCCTCTTTATATAGGAAAGAGAGTGATTAGGAGTGAGGTTAAGATACAAGTGTAATTTGTACAAATGAGGCTTGATTAGGGACATTCAACCAATGAAGAAGCTCCTTCCAAGTGATTTGTTGACCAATTAGCTCCATCATCACTTGTGTTGTCTTCACTCCTTCCTCCATAGCTTGAGTCCAAGAGCTTCCTTATTTTAAAATGTAAAGAATCTACATAAAATCAATACATATCTAGTAATAATAGAAAGGGGTTGAGTGAGAACTTATGAATTACAACAAGATTAAGCATGACTTGAGAGGTGATTAGAAGAGGAACTTTGATGGGTTTTTGAGCTTGAGAGAGAGGAGGAAGGAGAGGAGGGTGAGAAGACTAATGGCTGATTTTAAAGAAGGTCTCAATGTGGAAAAGGAAGGGTGTGTGTGTGTAAAGGTAGGGGGGTGGTCTCCACCACAGTTGAAAAAATTGCCGTCCAACATTTTGGCCATATCTCCTAGACCGTAGATGCAAAAATTATAAAAAAAAATATGGCCAGAATCTTCAGCTCGTCAGTTACAACTTTGATGAAGACAATTTTTCTTGGATCGGAGTGGAAGTATTTTTTAAAAATTCAACAAAATCATGTGCCTGGTTTCTTCCTTTACCAAGTCTTCCACTTGGGTCCCATTTGTTTGAATCATCATATGGCTCCAAAGCCATGATGATATGAGCCACTCATGACCCTTGAATCATGGGTGCATGGCTCCACAACCACATCATATCTTTTCTTTTCACATTTACATATTTTCCCTTCCCTTTACCACTAGGTTCTCCCTCTACCTTTCACCTCCGGTGAACTAGTCAAGAAAAAATCATTTTTTTAAAATTTTTCCAAGAGGTTGTTCTCACTCTTTCTTTTATTGTAAACCTCTAGAAGCAAGGAAAACCAACAAAATATGATAAACAAAAATTTGTGATAGGCTCGGATCAACACCTTCAAACATATTCTTTGGCATCTACAAAAAGTGTTGGCCACCATATACCTGCCATCAAGATTTCTCTTGCGGTGGTCTCACTAGAAAAGTGACCTCCAACTAATCCAGCATGTGCTTGTTCTATAATCGGAATATACTTGTTTTCATTTGCACAAAGACGCAAATGTTGATCTTTACCTCTTCGATACAATTGGTTCCCAATGAGAGCATAGTCTCTTGCTTCCGTTTCCATTGCTCTTTGATGGTGTTTACTCATATCCTCAGGAAATGTTCGGCTCGATAAGTAAGTAACCAGATAGTTACTCCACTTGGGAACATGTGACATTTGAAACAATGTTACATGAGGAATGGGTGGTTGTTTTTGACACTGAAGGCAATCTTTTACAAAATATCTAACATCTTTTCTCATAGTCGACCAAAATACTCCAAGTCTTAAGATTCGTTGCATAGTTTGGTCTTTTGCAAATGAAGTCCTACTATGGTAACATGTGCCTGACTTAGGTATTGTTCCTTTTCTTCAGGGTTAATGCATAAAAGCAATATCCCATCTTGATTTCTTTTATATAGCCTCCCAGCTAGTGATTGATACATAGACGACTACTCGATTAAATCAATTGTGATAGAAAGTGGTGAATCCACTTGAGCTATTGTCATCAATGACACAATTTTTCCCGACCATCTAGGTATCATTTCCACGGAGAACAAATAGGCATCTGGTAGATCATCATCTATCCCTTTAGGTGATTCCCCTGAAACAATCCTGGATAAATGATATGCTCGTTGATGTGTAGTGCCTTTTTTTACAACCACAGTGAAATCAAATTTGAGAAGAATGATGAACCATCTCACTATTCTCCCTGTGCTGCATGGTTTGTTGACCAAATATAACAAGGCTTGGTGGTCCACAAAGAACACAAACTTGTGGCCAATAGGTAATGTCTATACTTTTTAACAACATAGATCATTCCTAGTCCTTCTCTTTCAGTGGTGGTGTAATTCTTTTCTACCATGTTCAATTGTCGACTAGCATACAAAATAGGAAAGTCGATTTTCCCATCTCTTGGTTTTTGGGCTAGTATACAACCAATAGCAAAGTTTGAAGCATCTACATGTACGTGGAATACCTTATCCCAATTGGGTGCTTTCAATATTGGAGCTAAGGTGAGAGCTTGCTTAAGCTTCATGAAGGATTCTTCACATGCTTTGGTACATTCAAAGTGCGTAATCAAGCTATACATGGGTTTTGCAATTATAGCGTACATGTAGATGAACCGTCGGTAATATCCACAATGTCCCATGAAGGCTTGTACCCCCTTGACTATTGTTGGTCTCGACAAATCAGCAATGACATGAATCTTTTCAATATCGGTAGCTATGTCATTGTTAGACACTATATGTCCTAGGATTTTCCCTTGTCTTCCCATGAATGTGCACTTTTCGGGGTTTAAGCAAATCCTATAAAGTCTACATTTCTCGAATACCCTGTTGAGGTGTTCAAAATGATCAGCTCGGATTGACGAATATACACATAGATCATCCATGTATACTTCCAAGAATTTTCGAAGATCCTCTTTGAAAGCATGGCTCATCAATCTCTGAAATGTGGCTGGAGCATTAGTTAACCCAAACGGCATAACCCGATAGGCCAGTATACCCCATTGTGTTGCAAAAGCAGTTTTATGTTGATCTGTTGGGTCTAACAAAAGTTGATTGTATCCCAAAAAAACATCTAAGAAGCTGTAAGCTTCTTTTCCTGCCACTCGTTCTAAAACAAGCTCAGTTATTGGAAGAAAAAAGTTGTCTCTAATGGTAGCTGCATTCACTTTTTTGAGATTAACACACACTCGTAATTTCCTATTCTTCTTAGGTACTACCACAATTGGAGACACCAAATCAGTGTGTTCAATTTCGTAAATGAATTCGGCTTCCTTCAGCTTTTCAATCTCTTCTTTGATCTTTCTGGCAAATGTTTCGTTATAAGTGTATGGTCTTTGTCTACTTGTTTTCGCATCATCTCTCATGGGTATAGTATGTTGACAGATTTTTGGATCGACACCCTTGAGATCCTTGTAAGACCAAGCGAAGATATCCCGATATTCCTTTAACAAGCTTAGCAAAAGCTTTTCTTCTTCTTCTGTTAGGCCATTTGCAACGTAAGCCGGTCTAGGCTCTTCTCCTGGTTTAACCAAGTCTACCCTTTTAGCATTTTTAGGTCCTTCACCTTGTTTCCATAAATCCCTAACAGGTTTTTCAATTATGATTTTCCGATCTTGGAGAGTATACTTTTTGTAATGGGATGGAACATGCATTACATCCTTACCATCCTCTTCCGTGGTTTCCATTTTGGTGGTGTATATTTCCTTTAGAGCTTTTTTCAACTCTTGATATTTCTTTTTATGCTCGACTTTGGTCATGAGTGGTTTTTTATCCTGGTGTTCTTCGTGAGTACCCTTCCTTGTTTTTCTCGATGTCTGAGAAATTTTTGAGTTTCTGTTTGAAGGATATCTGCCAGTTATTTTGTCCTTGACACAATCATTGGCATCTATCTGCATCAGGAATTGTGTTTTACTGGAGACTGATGGCGTAGGTCGTGCTTTCACAATTTCAGTGTCTCTCTTTCTTCTATACCATTTTCGTCTTCTTGATTTCTGGTTTGGAAAGTCAAGAAACTTTTTCTTCCCTCCCTTTAAGAGTAACTGAGCCCTCGTATGCTCTTTTTTTGATCCCGAATCTTCTGAGGTAGCTGAGTATTCATCTAACTCATTAGTTGCGTCGTAATAGAGGTCAGAAAAGATTTGTTGAGCTTTTAGCAAGTCCTTTGTTTCCTCATCTTTGTGCTTAGACGTATTCACACATACATCCATTGTTGCTAAAATTTGAGTCCACTCGAATGGTTTGAATAAATTCTCTGGAGGTATGTAGGCTTCGTCTGTACAATCCCTTTCTAGGACACATTCCTCTCGTCTTAAGCTTCCATTTTCTGAAGCTCCGCACATCCAAATAGGAGTGTCTTTGTTTAGCCAAGATGGGAGTTTAGTTTACGCCAAAGAGACTGAATCAAACTCTTGGATGGGGTGTTTTCAAGACATCTCTATAGGTGTGATCTTTTAGATTGACTCTTGTGATAGATGCCACCTACTTCAAGTACAGATAGTCATTTCCCCAATCTTGGATAAGTTCTACCTCTTTCATGAAAGGTCTTCCCAATATGATTTCATAGTTGAGTTTTTTCCCAAAGTCTACTATGGAAAAAGTGTGTTGATATTAAATTCCATAGGAGTTGACTATCACTTTTTCTAGTAGCCCTAGTGATCTTTCAATGTGTCCGTTAGCCAAATGCAATTTCATTCGCGTTTGTCTAATGGCTGGCTATCCCCAGGATTCCCATACTGCTTTAGTGGCTATGGCTATGCCCGCTCCACTATCCAGTATTTCCATGGTTTCAATGTCATTATATTTCACTGGGAGGGTGGTGTTTCCTTCTTCCCCTTCATAATATTCTCGGACCTCATTCATAGGAACTGATCGAATCTCTTTCTTTTCCATTTTATTTTTCAAGTTTCCCAGATTCTTAGAGATTAACCCCATTATCCCCACCTTCTCTAGGGTTTTCTATAAATCGTTCCATAAGTATGGCCTGAGTTTCAACAATTCTCCCAAAGTAAGAGTGCATTGGATAGGTGTAGACATGATTGAATGAATGTTGTCTACTTCTAGGGTCTGTTTGGCTTTTTTTACTTGAGTGGTCTTGCAAATGATAGATTCATCTTTGTTATCCTCCAAGTAAGAAGGTAATGTTTTTAATTTCATTGGTTTAGACATTCCTGAAGCCTCTGATCCACAATTCCCGTATAAGGATTGTAAATCCATATTAATATCAGATGGTAGGTTATCCAACCAGACTTCCTCTATAGGAGCTGACTTTAAAGTTAGGCTCCCATCATTGATCTCTCTTACCTTTTCCCATAAGTGTCCTGGCCAGTCTTCCTCTACGAATGGAATTCCGTCTAAGGCATCTTCGTTGTCCGGCACTATGAGCTTTGGTTCATTTGTTTCAAGGTGGGGTTCTGCCACCACATCGGATTTTGCTTTCGTTTCTTCTACCGCAAGATCTTCCGGTTTTGCAATATTTTCAAGTTTGGGTTTTTGTTTATCCAACATTTGTTGCGTGATTCTTACCAAGTTTTGATAGGATTCCAGCTTAGCTGCTTCCATGTCTGGAGATGGATAGTTTTTCCATTAATTTTCCATGTTTTGGTCTGCTTTTAGTCCTTCTTGGTAGGCTTCCAAGGCAGCATTGATAGGCCAAAAATTTTATCAACCAGAATAAATCCTCCAGATTTCACGGTTGTTTCCTTGAATTCACTACCAGTTTCTTTCAACTTGTCCTGGGCTAGAATTTTTGCTTTCTCTTCGTTTTCAACCCATTGTTTTTGTTTTCTTATCTCATATCTTTGCTTCTACTCCTTTTGATTCTTTCAGAAGTAACTTTCGTGTTTGCCAAATCATCAGAGGAATTGTGCTTCTTTTTCTTTGCCTAGGCTCTAGTGATTACTTTGATTGGAACAATCGGTTCGCTTTCTGATGAGCTACTAGGCATCACTTGGATTACGTTTACTACAGTTTTTCCCTTGTTCAAAGGATTCTTAGGACAATCTTCCGAAAAGTGTCCTCCCTTTTTGCAACATTGTATGCAATAGGCTTCAATTGGTTTGAGGTTTTTGTCAGGCTCTGGACATTCGTTCTTCCAATGGTCATCAGCACCACAGTTATGATAGTTTCCTGTTCTGGGCTTCATCATGGGTCTTCCCATGGGAGGTCTGACACCTTGATTAGCTACATAATACATGGGTGCCAGCTCTGGTGGATCATAAGTCATGGTTTTGTCCATTGGTGGTGGATGTGGACTATACCAATCTCCCTCTACCATTATTGTAGATGGACTAGGCTATGTATAGGGTGTAATAGGCACTAATGCTTGTTCATCTATGACTCCTTCTGAGTGCATATACTTTACAGGTACCGCATTATGTCCTGGATAAGGAGGTTGTTGTCCCAACACAGGTTGAGGTCTCTCCATACCCATTGGTGGTCTTTGAACTTGAACCATATTAGGCTGATATCTGTACATGGGTTGTCCCTGGGGCCTCATGGACACATACTGAACATTCCCATCATACTTTGGTCTGAAGTAGCACTTATGGGTCTCATGGTTGGTCCATTTACCCTCGATTGCACACCATTTTTGTGGCCTAATTGGTTGTCCCTGTGGGGTTATCCCTTGTCCTGGTCCTCTCATAGGTGCTTTTTACATATTGTTCATCATTTCATTCATCCTTTTTAGCATATCTTCTATGGCTGAGAGTGGTGCCACAGCAGCCGTTCCCACTTGTGCTGGTTTTGTGGATGCTATCTTCTCGCTTTGGTTATCCTTAGGGGCATCCTCTTCATTGAAGATCTCACAGTTGTCTCCTAGGTCAATAGCATCAGACATACACGCCTCTAGGGTTGTATGCTTTTTACTATAGAGTATAGCATGAAGTTCTTTGTTTAGCAATCCCTCTAGAAACAATGATACAAGGTGTTCTTCCGCAGGTATCTCCATCTCTGAGCTACTGTATTATGTTTAATACTCGTTTTAGAAAAAGCAGCTACAAATCCTTGAGCTGATGTATTCAAGTCCATGATTGACCTTCATGGAATTTTTTGGAACCATGTCAAAGATTTTCCTTCTAATGTCATTCCAAACCCCTCGAATTGAGTATGGAAATCGAATATACGCTCTGATCTTAGCATGTGCTTAAAGCTTGCTAAGTGGTCATATGGATCCCCTGATCCACTGTATTTTCTGACCCATTTTTTGAAAATCAGCTAGTCTGACACGTCTATTCGGTTCAACTCCAGGTCTTCTGGGAGTTGATCCTGTTCCAAGTCCTTCAAACTAGTCTGTCGTAAATAGTGACTCATGTAGCCCTGGACTGGCCTTAGTGTCACTCTATTTTCTACGTGATGAGATGATTTTTGTTTCTTTACATTACTCTTAGATGATCTCTCATGATGTTCGTCTCTTGGTGTGGTTTTTGGTCCCTGACCCAATATCCAATCCCGTATGGAATACCCCTGGTATTTGGTTTGTTCTACCTCCTCAGGAGTCATCATAACAAAATTGTTGTTATAACAATCCCTAAACAAGTAAGTTGGTAGATCCGCAGATCCCTTATCTTTGATCTTGAAGATATAGATGATCTTCATGGCCGTTAATTGTCCTGGTCTAGCATGAGAAGTCCACAAAAGATCTTTATGTTTCTATCTTCGCAACAACAGACTCCAATCCTAGGATTATCCGTACTAAGCCATTTCAAAGGCTTCAAGTCTACTTGATCGTATCCCTCAAATTCCAAAGTTGGTGGTCCTTCTTTTGCTGACATATCTGGGATTATAGTGTTTACTTCTAATCCCCATTTTTCTACCACGTCAGGATTTTTGACTTATACATATTGAGTTCCATTTCGATCCATGTACATTTTTCCTTGTTTGTTTGCCCTAACCTCTTCTTCGAACTCAATACCATGGTCATCAATGCGAATAGCATACCTTCGTTAGGATCCAAGTAAACCTGAGCTCCATGATGGTTAGTCTTGTAAAAAGAGAGTATTATGCTTGTAGCGCATTGTCGTTCTGGTTTCCAAATGAGTCGAGTAAGAAGACCTTTCGGATGTTGAATTTAAAAAAGTGTCCGAGACTTCTTCAGGAATTGTGTGCAAGGAGTTGCCTTGATTTACGCTTTCTTCAGTGGATACTCTACTTGTCTTTTCCTCGAATAGGCCTTGATTTCCTATTACACAACCGGATCTAAGGTTCATATAGACTTATGAAGCCCTAGATTGAGTACTCACCTTGGATTGACTTGTCGTCAATTTCCACTCGATTCAATTGAAACTTCCTGTCAAGCCACTGATTCCTCGTCTGCAACCTGATTCTTGTACAAAATTAATCAAATTAGCTATTTTTCTATAAGGGCAGTAGAGCTCTTGAGAACCCTCGTAATTGGTCTCTGTATATCACTTCAAATCGTGCTATGGAAGTCAAAATTTTGATTTTCAGATTCAGCTTTAGCAAAACTCAAAGGTCTAATTTGCAACCTGTAAACTGAGTGTATCTGTAACAATTTTGATCCAATTGAACCCAAAATTGTCATGTGGCCTTATATTATGCTGGTCTAACACTGTATAAGCCCAAAATTCAAAATTGAAGTCTCTGGATAGGAGAAGTAATTAATCGTGATTATTTACTTTTGTCAAATTTTTCACTTGATTGATAGGTTTAGTAAGTATACAACTTGTTAAAGCCCTTGGGCAACTTTCAACAAGTTTGGATAAAAATTGATCAAATTTACCCATTGTTCCGTATCCGCGACTCTGATTTCGAGAATCTGGCTTAAGTCTCACTTTTGTGGTCCAAATTTCACCAAAATTGATTTGTGGGGTCTACTTGATTTGCTTGACCTTTGTGGTATACTCAAATTTGCAAAATCACCAAGTTTTGAAGCAGATGTAAATAATTGCGTTTATTTACTTTTGATAATTTTTTGCAAATATTTGCCCCAACCTTGACACAGACTTGTTAAGCACCTTAAGTTAAGGTCAGTAGCCAATTTTCATCAAGTTTGGACAATTTTTGGTCAAATGGTCATCAATTATCTGTCCGCCGGCGGCAGACTAACTTTGCAATTTTCACAATTTTCAATCCAATGATTTAAATCTTACCAAATTGGGATTGTGGGCTTATTACAACATGGTAAAGCTAGTGGTATGCCAACTTAGTAAAAAAAGTTCAAAAACAAGGCAGATGTAAATAATCGTGATTATTTACAATTGCCAAAATTTTGCAGGTTTTTGGTCAACTGAGCATATACACATGTTTATCACATCAATATAAGCCTATGAATCAATTTTCAACAAGTTTGGATAATTTTTTCCTCAATTCACACTCAAGATTCAAAAAGTCAGTACAAACTTTAGTTTTTACCCAGATTTTTCCCAGTTTAGTGATCCAAATCTTTTGGGCCTTTACAAAAGTTGTTTGTGCACATGCAATGAGTCAATGGTATGAGTCTTGGCCAATTTAGAGCAAAAAGTTAATAATCGTGATTATTAACTTGAGGCTTGAAATGAGCACTTTTTTGCACTTTTCTCAAAGACAGTCTTTTTATGATGTTTTTTAAACCTATAAATCAAGTCAAAACTTAATTTGGCCTAAATTGTCAAGAAAAAGTAAATAATCTGAGTTTTGATCAACTTCTTGAAATCGTTACCTCGAAGTGTCTTTGAGCTTACCCGTTGGTTCGGACAACTCTTAGGCTTACTCTCCAGTCGGATTGAGTGAATTCGAGTCTTTTCAAGCTATTTCTAGCCGTAGACCTGAAATTATGCAACTTTACATAACAACTCACACTTGCTTCTTTCAAAGAGAGCAATGTTATGAAATCCACCTCGGATCCTACTTACCCTACTCCTAGTTTCTCATGCAATGGGGTTGTGAAAAGTGTCCACAACACTCGTTCTCTGGTGTTTTTTATGTTTTTAAGAGTCTTGATCTTAAGACTTGTCTCGTCTACCAATCATTCTCCAAATCCTAATCTAAATCTACAATCCTACAGTCCTAAAGGTACTCACCAAGTACGATTACTTCCAAGCTACCTCTACACAACAAAAGACGACAATCTTAAGCTATGCGGTTCCTAAAAGAAAGTTTTGACCTCTAGGCGAACCTAGAGGAAGTTAAAGGACAATTACACAAGACGCTCGTGTTTTTCCCTAGTTTAGGTCTCTTCGATCTCCAGCAATGGCGCCAAATGTGGGACGCATCTCTAACCTCACCATCCTATCTTATTGCAGTATTAGCGAGAACCATGATTAATTTGTCAAACCATGGAACGAAGCTGACTCGACTAGTGATAGAGGCTACAAGAGGTTGTCAATCTCTTGGAAAAAAACTAACAACTCTGATCTAACTCAAGCTACACTCAAATGACTGAAATCACCAAAAGCCAATCGCTCATCGGCAAGCAAGTCACATCCGTTACAGCATCAAACGACATCCAAACATAATGAAACTTCTAGGACAAGTTTACAAGGCCTAAGCACACATGCCTATGGTCTCAAATCCCACTTTAGGTCAAGTTCCAAAATCGCAATTATTAACAGTCTCATCAGTGGATTTTTGACCTAGTCGTTTTCGACCCAGAATGCATCTAAATGCTTAGCAATGATGCCCCAATACCCCGCATATGCTTAGTTTTCAATTTAAAAGTGTAAATTCCTAGTTATGATGAAATTAGGCCACAAGTCGGCGATGCCAAAAGCTACAAAATACTGTGAATGGCTTACGTCAATGCGTAGAGCTCTTACCTGTGGTTGCAATGCAACAAACGCATTTGCAATGTGACAATTGGAGAGGGAGTAGGAAGCGCGAGAAGGAGAGAAGTGAGCATTGTTAGCTCACGCTGTGTATTTCTTATCCAAAAACTTGTAAAAAACTTACAAAAATTGGCTTTTATACCTTAGCCAAGATTTTTGGGTGGTCAAAAGTAATAATCTGGAGTTCTACCAAAGCTAGGAATTAACAAGCTGATACAATCTGGAAGCTTGTAGCCCCGGCTCATTAATTACAAAGTTTACCAAGAAAGTAGGAGTTACAATATTCTCGATTTATCAAAATAATAATTGTTTTACAAGGAGAACTCCAAAAAATGGTGTCCATGTTAGCTTGCTGCTAACACGGTGCCAGGTGGTTTTTTTAGTTTTTGGTCACATCAATTGAAGGTCTCAAGAAGATCAAAATGCATTGGGGACGATGCGAGTTGTAGCCGGGGATTGGGTCTACAGGCATGGCTTGATGGTTCAGCAACTAGATCACAAAGAAGGAAATGGAAAAACTTGAAAGGAGGGTGAAAAAAGTTGTTTTTAAAAAAGTTTTGTGTGGGGTTTTCAAGGCTCTAGGAGCTGCCACGTGCCTTCTCCATGGGCCCATATGCATTGGCAAGGACTTGGTAGTCGATGTATAAATCATGGACCGTGACCTCTCATTTGGAGTGTGAAGTGGAGAGAGGGAGCTCCTTGGAGCTCTCTTGTGGCAGCTATGGCTGCGGTGTTGCTCACATGCATGTGGTGTGTTTCAATGTTTGGTGTCTGAGGTGGTGGTGTAGTTGTCATTGACGACGTTGGGTTGTAGTGATGATGTGGTAGCGCGAGCCCTAGTGGCTATTCATGAAGCCTTTAGGCCCCAACTCTTTTGAAGGCAGATTTTATGAGGCACTAGCGCTAGCCCCCCCCCCCCCTTTCCTTCTCTAGTGTAAGTCTGGTAATGTGTGTGTGTGTGTGTGTGTGTGTGTGTGTGTGTGTGTGTGTGAGAGAGAGAGAGAGAGAGAGAGAGAGAGAGAGAGAGAGAGAGAGAGAGAGAGAGAGAGAGAGAGAGAGAGAGAGGTCGACTCAGAGACCTCAAGCCTTGTATAAAATACCAATGAAATTCAAGTTACTAAAAAAAGGATGGGGGCCTCTATAAAAAAAGTTTTTTTAATCATTTAAGGGGTCTTTTTCAAAGGACCAAGCGGTTTTTTTTTTTTGCAGACCAAGGGTCTTTCGCTAGAACAAAGGGGCGGTTTTGTCGAGGTCTACAAGGTTAAGGATTTTTAATTGTGGCTTTCATGGAGATGTGCTCCCATGGAGGCTAGGATGCTTTTTTTGACCGTGTTGTTTTTCCAACCTAGTTGTGATGGCGCTTGCGGTGATGTATAATTTTTTTTGGTGCTAATTGAACTAAAGGATTTCTTGATAGTGTGTCTATGCTCCCCACCCCCTTACGCTTCTATTATGTCTCTTTGTGTGAGTGTCAATCCCAACGGTTGTGTGTGCTCATAGACTACTTTGTGTGGTGCGCAAAGAGAGAGAGAGAGAGAGAGAGAGAGAGAGAGAGAGAGAGAGAGAGAGAGAGAGAGAGAGAGAGAGAGAGAGAGAGAGAGAGAGAGAGAGACACACAGAGAGAGAGAGAGAGAGAGAGAGAGAGAGAGAGAGAGAGAGAGAGAGAGAGAGAGAGAGGTTTTTTGTGTATGTCGATGTTATGTGCGATAGCAATTGTGTGGATGGTATGAGTATGCGCGTGTTTGGTCCTAGTGAGCACGTTGATGTGTTGTTTTGTGTGAAAATGGTGGTTTGCTTGTCTCAGTGTATGTTTTGAATGTGTGTTTCAAGTGGATTGGGGTGCTCTGTATACCTTGGTCTATAGAGAGGCATTTTTTTTTGTGTCGGGTGTGCTTCCCATTCCCCCTCTCCTATGGTGTTCATCGTACACATGAGGTAGGACTAATAGATAGATAGATAGATTTTATTATCATCCTCAGAGGTCAAATATGACCTATGGGACCAAAGCTACATGTGATGTAGTATGTGTATGGATGATGAGTGACTCTCAATGCTCCAAAATTGTGGTGATGAGAGACCACACTGTGGCTGGGAGAGGAAAGTGTGTAGGTCTAAGTCATGGCTGAAAATGTGAGAGAAGCAAGTTCAGATGGGACCAAAAGCTGAGCACTCTAGTAGTGTGTGGTACTCAAACTCTCAAACTTGTAGTGAGCATAATGTGCACAATGGATTTGACTCTTCTCCATTTCCCCAATGCCCTGTCTTGTATCAAAGGGGATGGGGGCTATGCCAAATGGCTGTGATAGTGTGTATAGTCGACAAGGGGATAGGCTCAATCATGTAAGTGTCACTATAGTTTCCTCTTTCATTGAAGAACGTGGTTTTGTAGTTGGGGGCAATTTGGGTGGTGTAATGTATAAAGCATGACCCACCGGATTTCTCCCACGCTATAATACATTTATGTTGTAGAAAGCTTCATTCACTTGGGAGTCAATTGAAGCATCATGTAGAAAGTGTAATGCATCCCATCTCCCAAACCACTTCTTTATGTCTTGCATCCATCCGTGCTCAAGATCTTGCTTTTATGTGTCTTTTGAAATTTTTTTCTTGCTTCCCGTCATGCAATTGTAGGAAGTCAATGTGAGGGTTTTTGACGCATCTTTATCATGTAATCCACAACCCTTTCCATGCAATCCTATAGATATATGTCATATGACATATACAAAAGATAAAGGAATAAATGAGAACCACGAAAACACCCGAGCGTAGCATAACCTCAATTGGAAGAGATCTCGACTCAAGAAGTAAGAGCAATATGGTGTTTGTGTCTTAACTTGGAGAAATTTTGTAAGAAAACGCTTTTGGACATTCTTAGGAGATGCTCCTGCCCCACACTTCAAATCCATAAAGGAGACCCAGTGTCACCGATGCATCAAAAAGGTACTTCTTGAGAACCAAACACTTGATGTTTCCCGCATAACACATGTTCTCAAATGCATAATATACTCTCTTTCCCACTTCCAAACGACGCATAGCACATTCATGCCACTTGTGATTGGACAAAGCCTCAAGGCCAAGGTACTTAAATCTCTTAACAACTTCAAGTGTCTCATTGTTGTACACAATGCATGGTTTCTCCTTATGGTTGGTTTTCACAAGCATAAACTTTGTTTTGGATTCATTCACAATCATCCCACTATGCAAGAAAAAGTTCTCAAGGACAACCATAAGCTTTTGTGCACCTTCTAAAATGTGTGCTATAAGCACTACATAATTTGCATACAAAAAAAGCATGATTACAACATTGCAAATATTGACCTCTTCAATGCCTTCTTCTTGCATAAAGTCAAGTACCATTTGTTCCAATTGATCGATGCATAGACCAAAGAGAGTTGGTGAAAACGAACATCCTTGTTTAACCCCAATAGTGCTTACAAAAAATTGAAATTCCTCTTCCCATGACATTTGACACATCACCTTCTCATAGATTTCAGAAACCGCAAGCATAAGCTCACTTGGCACTTGGAGTTCTTTTATCCTTCTCCACAAATTGTTATGTGGAATCATATTAAAGGCTTTCTTAAAGTCCAAAAAACAATAATACAATCTCTTGTCTTTCAACCAACTTTCGTCCATGAGAACACGAAGAGATGATCAATGGTGCTATGGAATTGACAAAAACCCACATGTCATTTTGCACGCTTGTCATTCTCTTCAGCCTAATCACTCAATTTCATCTTCATTATGCACCCAAACAACCTTTACACAAGAGACCCAATCATTATAGTCCAATAGTTGTTTACATTCTTTACATCCCCTCCTTAATGAAAAGGCTTGACCCAATTAGCACTCCAATCATATGGCATACCATGTTGAAGTGCAGGGTTGAACATATCACACATCCACTCATGGGTAAAATCTCATGTCCATTTGATCATCTCCGGCTTGATACCTTGAAGATCTTTTGCTTTACGAGTGGCCAACTTTTCAAGCCCACCACATACATCCTCATTATAGTAAAATAAAAGAGGGCATGCATGGGAGTGAACCATAAAATGACATGTATTCAGCATTTGGTCGCTCATAGAATTGTCTACAATGTGTGTACATATCCACAAGACTCAAGTTACCAAAATTCTCAACCTGCTTTCCCCTCAAGTTTCACCAAAATTTTCCACATGCACGTGCCTTTTCTTGGACTTGAAAAATTTGTTGCTTTACTTCCCATATTCTTCTCTTCTTTTGAATCAATGCTTTGTATGTATGAAAATGACTATGATAGTTGTATTTGTCCATAGTTGCATCAAGCTTTATCAAGGACTTTCGAGCATCTTGACATTCTTTATGAAACCACCTTTTGCATGATCTATCTTTGTTGATACCAAGGAGATGCTTTATGGCAAAGCATTCTTTGGCACACGAGAGAGAGAGAGAGAGAGAGAGAGAGAGAGAGAGAGAGAGAGAGAGAGAGAGAGAGAGAGAGCTATTTTGGAGTGATCTTCTTGTACATCCTATGTTTTACATGCTTTGAGCTTCGACGTTAGACATGAGAGGTATGCTCCCTACTTAACACACTACGGTTTGATGCATGTGCTTACCCAAAGCGGTAGGTAGAAAACCCGGTCAAACTTAAACCTACCAAAAGACAAAAGCATTGCTCATGCCGGGAAGGAGCACCCAATAATGAACAAACTTCATAGACAATTTTACCCTATGTCTGCTAACATACCCATAGCCTTAGAATTGATTTTAGCAATAGAGAATAAGGCATGCATTAGAAGATCACATTTTTTTCTCACGCGGTCGGACAAGATACAAACTTGGTTAGTAGTCCCAGAACACTAACACTACACACTTATGTGAAGGAGCATTAGTAGTGGCATTGTCTAAGTAGATTTAGCATCAAAAGACCTTGTGTGTCTGTTGTGTGTTGTGTGTTGTGTGCGTGTGTGTGTGTAAGAATTGTGCATTATGCAAGTAATTTCAAGTAGGAATGTGCTTGCGCTACCAAGGGATTACAATGGAGTAGAGATGGTGTCATTGTAGTGAATACAAGTCTTATCAAAGGTCACACATTTTGACAAAGGATCCTTGAGTAGTGCCAATTCTTGCAAATTGTGCAATTAGTATATTTTTCACATGAATGAATTATTGGAAAAAAAAATCTTTTGAATTAGAATGATTCTTTATCAATCATCTCTTCTTTTAGCATATTTCATATATTCAACAACAATAGAGGTCACAAGTATGGATTGGCTTAAATTCAACAATGTTCAAATAACTGCTCTTGGAAGAGGCAAAGTGAATCGATGACCCTTTATCAGTATTGCATGCAAAGTGAGTAGATGGAAGCCTAAAACCTCCTCTATCATCTCATCTCCATCTAGTGAGTCAATGTATGTCATCCGCAGGGCCAGAGTCCTGTAGAAGCAGAAGTTCCATTGAGGCCTCTTCATGCTCACTTATCTTTTCAACCTCCCCATCTCTCTCATCAACAAGAACTATGAGGTCTTCTTGCTTACTTTTTTCTTTATTCTTACCTCTCTGTGTCCTCAAGCACCAGCAAAGCTAGTACCATGTCTTAATTAAGGTGCCTACACACCCCATGCCCAATTCAATGAGGTTATCCTCATCCTCTACCTTGTAGTCCCTCTTAGCAAGCCCTTTTTGACAAGTGTCAATAGGCAATATTAAATTTTTTTGTCAAATTTGTACATATGATTTAGAAAAACATATGGTGTAAGTCCCTTAAAACAATTGCATATATAGACATGTGTGCCTCCATGTACTCTACAAAATCCTTGATTGCATGGATGGTTGATGTTACTTCTGTGTCAGTTGTGCCCTCAAACATGGGAGCTAGTGCATTGGAATGATGAGTAAGGCCCACCTTTTCCAGCTATGTGAGGAGTGCCGCATAGGGTGTCACCATGGAGGCACGTGGGAGAAACTAACATAGAAACCATGAGGTCTAGAGTTTTGTGAGAAAGAGAAATGAAGTGTAAAACTTCACAAATGACTTATATACCCACAATCATTAGAAAAAATTCTTTAAAAAAATTCAAGCACTTAAAATTGAATTGTAAATTAATTTCAACAACTTTCCAAGGTCCGCATGGATATCTTCAAAGATAGATTCCATCAGCTCCCACTATACAAAGTTAGATGAAAAAATATATGAAAGAAAAACACACCAAATCATGCATATTGTTGAAGCAACCTAAATCTATATACACATGTTGTACCTTTTTTGGTTGCTTTCAATATTGAGTCTCCTTGCCATCCATGGTTCTCCCCTTCTAATGGTGTGCCCAAGAATCCATATGTCTCCTTGACACCTAGTGTACACTCTTGAGCTTGGCTGCATCTTGCACATTGTTGCAACATATTGCGAGCTAATAACACTCATGGGTTTACGTGCACCTGGAGAATCCATGAAAGAAATGCAACACACCCTATTAAAAAAATCAATATTAGATCATATACACATTTATTCTTAGTGATGCATAACCATCAATGCTAAGATGTATACAAAAACGAACAATGGCACCACTACAAATCTCTACATGATGCAAGATGGAAATTAAAAACCTTATGTGTGCAAAGTGATGAGAACATTGGAAATAGGAATGAAGCTCACTATTCTTAGAACCGTATACACTAAAAGAAGCCTGATGACCTTACCAACAATGTCATGTGCCTAATCGTCAAAACAATGTTGATCAGTGAGGGAAGACCATTCTGGATCTAGATGAGAAAGAAGGACCAAGGAAGGTGCTGATGGAGATACTCTAGACGCAGCCATTGCTTTGGATATACAACTGTATATAGAGGTGTGAAGGTGAGGTTGAGAGGTCAATGGAGATAAATCCTTCTCCAAACCTTTATGCAAGAAGTATTTAGAGGGAAAATGGAGGTTTCAAACCTTTGTTGCAAGAGGTATTTGGAACAAAAAGTGGACTTGAAGAAAAAGATGTAGGTTTCATAGCAAGAGGGGAGAGAGGATAGAGGTTGTATCCTTGGAGAGAGTAAAGAGGAGAGAGAGGCTTGAAGAAGGATATGCATTTTCCATAGCTAAAGAGAGAATAGAGTTAACAGCCTTGAAGAGAGTAAAGAGGAGAGATATAATGTCATCCCATTTTTTGAAAGACTCCCTTTTTCAGAGGAGGTGGTAGTCAACTTCCTCTAGAGAGAAAAAGAGTGGTTTACCTCAACTTTATGGAAAAATATTCATTTATTTTTTTTTCTCAAATTTTTAATAAAGAAAAGACCCCTCCACCTTTAGCCTATAAGTTTGACCACTCACTTTTAGGACCTACCACACCCACCATTTCAGCCCACATGATAGTCCCCCATTGGCTCATTTTAATCTCAATTTTAATCCCATGGAAAATAAAGAGACCGTCCTACATCCCATTCCCTTCCTAATGGACACAATACACCCACAAGTATGTTGTTGAATTGTTGAAGAAGCAGGCGAGTAGTATCCTTTGACACCTTCTTGGGCCAACCAAGATCTTTTATTGATAGCTTCATAGCTCTTGTAAACATTAGTCGCAATTCAAAAAATAGTCAAAGCTAGAATTGGTATCTCCCTATTTCCAAGCATCTATTGGACTTATCATTTGTTAACCTTGTTTAGAACATTCATATGAGCCATGCAAAACTCAAGCAACTTTGAAAATATTTATTCCATGCAAAAGTAAGAAAAATTGCTTTTTTCCTAGATTTTTGATTAGGCTACCTTTGTAGGCCTTTACCCACATGGGCTTGGTGTACACTACAAATTGAGACTCTAGTCCAAGTTTGATGAAATTTGGTTGGGGAGAGTGATTGTAACTGAGGTTTCTAACATGTACTTTGGGCTTATTGGGTCTTGTGCAACATAGATGTGACTTTTCTCACTTTTGACCACATAGAAGTGATGTAGGGACTTGTGCCAACATGTTGTTGGGTTCTTGGCGACACTCTGTGGGATAAATTGTGTTTTTTGTCCAATTTTCCACATTTGGCTTCTGATGCTCATCCAACTTGGTATGCATATTTTCCTTGGTGTTTAAAGACTTTTTACCTAGCTATAGCATAATTTTGAACTATAGGGCAAGATATAGTAGATCATTTTTAGAATCACGACCAAGTGGGAAATTCAAGTAGGTGGCATGTAGACCTCCAAAGACTCTCAAACCTCTTGAGTAGGGTTTACTTACTGAGAGTAGCATGTGGGTAGCTTTAAAGTCCAACTTGGTTTCATATTGACAGTAGCAAGAAAGAAAAAAACCGCAATTTTCTCCCTAGAAGTCACATGTGAGCTCTGAATGGAGTGAAACTAGGTTGGCCTTTGTCACATGATGCTTTCAGATTGTTTTTGTTTTTAAAAAAGAAGTATAAATTTGATTAAACAAATAGGGAAAAGGATACATGGAACCCACAGGTAGGGGTTGGGTTAGCCCCTATGCTTTCACATTGTTGATCCCTTCGCACTATTATTTGGACTATCCACACAAGCTTAGACCCAATTTAGGATTTTGACACCATGAAAAACTTATCCTGTGAAAAGTATAAATTTCCTTTTCATGGGGAATCTTCTTAAATATTATTTTTTCCATAGGATGAACATGGATGAAACCTTCATGATTCACTTTACCCAGAGATGCAAAGGGAAGGGAAAAAAAGGTGATCTTTTTTCTACGTCACATGCAAATAGACCTTTTCAAGCCTGTAAAATTCCAACATCTTCATACACTCCTTTGAACCATCGGTAAGGTGTCTCTTCATTAGTTAGGTAGTCACATTTGGTATAGGAACATCTTTCCCTCTGGAAGAAATATCTAACTCAAGAATCTAGTCTGACTGGCTATTCTCTAGCACAATGTACCATTGTTGACATGGTAAGAGTGGTCCTTAGAAACCTTGTATGAGGTTCCACTCCATTTTGACATCTTTTGAGTGTTTTATGTCAAAACAACATTTTCTTGAGGTAGAGAGTCCCTTAACTATCATGGTACTTCCATGACTGCCTTTGAAGGGAACTTTGTGACCTTTTTCTACCTCCAACGTCCCTAGAGAACCCATTTAAACTCTCATGTTACTGCCAAGACTACCTTTGTAAGTTATTCTAAGACTTTTTCTCTCTCCAAAGTAGCTAGAGATCGTATTCGCTCTCATGTGCTTCCAGACTACCTTTGTTAGGTACTCTTAAGTTTGTTATCTATTCCAAAGTAGCTATAGTTTCAAAATTAGTTCCATAAGGTTCCTAAGTACTTATCTCTAAGGTAATTGTAGGGCTAATGGAACCTATTTGTTATCATGCTCGTTGCTATCTAACATAAAAGTATATGTATATAGTAGCTATGACCTTATATATTGGTGGTTTTGATGCACCAATCCCTTTAACATGATAGTTTTGTTGTTGGGTTGTTGAGACCATGTAAGTAGGGCACCCATCATTACCTTATGTTTGCTCACCTTAAATTGTATAGATATACAATTTATGAGCTATTGTGTGTGTGTGTGTGTGTGTGTGTGTGTGTGTGTGTGTGTGTGTGTGTGTCTTACAGGTATCCGACTTCACTCTTACACTTCCCTTCATTCTGATATCATATTTGATTGATTGTCAATAAGACATCTTCATCTTTATGAGTCCTTTGTCTCGAGGGGTCACTATAATTAAAAAATTGCAAATCACATGGGTTCAAATGTAGGGATTATTTTATTCTATGTTTTCTCATATTTTCACATATATAAGGGTGTTGAACAAATGATCTTGAGAAAACATTTACAGATTGAATAGAAAAAGGATCTTTTTATTTGTGAAAAATTCACAGCGTAGGGGTTTTGTAAATAGACCTTAAATGCATGTGATATGTTGGTTTTACATATAGTGAACCCCCCGAGTGCTTTGTGCACTTGTAGCCATTCTTGAGTGCTTATGGAGGAGAGCATTCAACAAAATGTTATCCTTTGATTGCACACACATTGGTGATCATTGGGGTGTCCTTATAACAAGATTTGTAGCAAAAAATTTGTAGCCATGTATGGGATTGTGGAGCGGAGATCTTCAGCTTGTGTTTATTTCATTTACGAGCTAATTTTGCTGAGATTTTGGATTATTTTACTCTGATTATTTAGTCCACATGATAGTAGATTAGTAGAAATAGGTTTTGACACAATTATATTTTTAAGCCCAAAAACACTTTTTTTTTCATAACTCCCTCATACAAACTCAAATATTCGCCACGTAAAAGTCTTTTGGGGGGTTTTGGAACATTATCAACGCAATGGTAGTGTCCATTTGACCTAATTTTGATCACAAAATCTATAGCGATTCCCATACAACATCAGCATCCTCACGCATGGACATAGGTTTTGTGCACGTAGATTGAGACACAACACAAGTTTTTTGAACATTGAATCGATGTATGCTTATGTGGGTTATACATGCTCTATGTGAGAGAAATGTGGTTGTTGACTAGGATACACAAGTTACAAGTATAGGTGCTACTTGTCCATTGCGGGTATTTGGATACACGTACAGGTACTAGAGAGCATTTCCTTGAGATATATCTATGATATTCCATATGCGTTTGGTATCTATGTTTGACGTGTTGACTAGCATCTACTTTACTCCTAGATTGCATTTTTGGCGGAAGTTGTAGTTATTGCTTACACTTTGATTGACACTTATTTAAGCACATATCCTACTTATTGCAAAGATCATCATGTGTATGGTTGTTGTAAATACTACATCTATATGCATTTGTGGAGCCATCTTGGCTCTAGTACATTAGTTTTAACCATTTCTAAGACTTGGTCTAAAAGATAGTCATTGTTTAGACTTGACTATAATCCTGTCATTTCTTAGCCTTTTGTGAGGGTCGTGAAGTGAGGTTTTTTGAGGCTAAACACTACGGGCCGGGTACCCAATGCAAGGTGATGAGGTTTCTAGAGATCCCCACTATTGTATCCTCAACATTGGCCATGTATAGAACTAGTTGCTTTGATGTTGTTGAAGTGAATGGCATTATGGTGGAAATGTTAATTAGGGATGTTGACACTAATGAAGGTAGAAAATCATAAGTAAACTAATATGAAGAATGAGTACAAAGTAGGCTAAGGCGATGGTAATGGGTAGGATTTCTTGAATACAAAGTGTGTAGCTTAGGCTTCTTTTCATAGAGTTAGAAGAAAGCTTCCAATTATATTAGCAATGATGTCAAATGTGTAGGATTCCAATGTAGAGAGGATTCTCACTTGTGGTCGTGCACACACCCCAATAAGACTCCCCATGTGTATGTCAAGTAGCACTAGATACAAAAAAGTGTCCTCCCCTAGAGATTTCCAACTAGGGTGTAGGAGTCAAAATATCTAACTTAGAGGATGTGACAACAGGATTAATATACCAAAGTGCCTTCCCTTGAGAGAATGTATTCTAGTCAAGGTGATCAGCCAAATACAAATAGTGCTTTGTATTCCCTCTATGTCAAAATGGCCAAATGGTGAAGCCTACTTCAAATATGCAAAAGATCTTTTTGTCATTGGTGTGTTGCCAGTGTAAAATGTAAAATGTTGTGTTTTAAATATTTTCCTTACTTCTCCTCCCCTCCAAAAGTGTCATCATGATCATCAAAGTAGATGCCAAATGGTAACATAATATGTGTGCAAAATTTTGTGGAGATGTGTGCAAGTGAGAATGGTCTTACCCAAACTAAGGTAGTGTCTGCTCCTTGTACAGAAGGTATATTATTAGTATTCATTGCACACATGTAGAAAATTTGTGTGCTTATGGAAGATGTAGCAATGGATGAGTACACTCCACATAAACTTTAATTGTAACTTGACCCTCATGTAAGCCCTTCAAAAGAGAATGGTCGAGCAAACCTCTGTGTGTGTATTTTTGTGCTTATGGAAGCTGTAGCAATGGATGAGTACATTCTATGTAAATTTTAATTATAACTTTAGCCTAATGTAATCCCTTCAAAATAAAATGGTCAAGCAAAACCTTTGTGTGTGTAGCTGTGTGAAACAAGGCTAGTTTGGAAACCTTTTGAGCTTTAGCCTTTTTAGTGAGGGAATAAACTTGAATTTGAAAAAAAAAACTCAAAAAATGACAAATGCTGCTAAGGTTGAAAACCAGGTGGACTTGAAAATATTGATGCAGATTTGGATGGGTATGCCACAAAGCAGAGGTGTGTGGTGGTGATGTTTATTGGTTGTAGGAAGCTAGAGAATGTAATCTATGATGCAACACCAGGTGATGACACCGATTATGTACACAGGGGCATCACATCTATGGATATTGCAACAGTTGACAATGTGGTAGATGCTTATGAACGTGGTAGCACAACGGGTTAACTTAACCCCGTACACTCTAGGATCTCCCTTTGAGCCTGTTCGTTGAGGGAGACCGAGGCGTCTTGATACATGGGACTGAAGACTACTTGGAATAGCCAAGTAGGGATCTGGGGCAAATACCGTGGATCCACCTTTCTTGCTTCCGCTGCAGAGAAGGGTGCCAATTTCCACTTGCAAGTGGTTCATTGAATGATGTAGGGAAATAGGTGTGTGCTTTGCCTTGCACTATATGAAATGGAAAAAAATTCTTCTTTTGCATTAAAACATCTTGAATTATATTTTTCCAAAGCACAAAATCCTTCCCATCAAACTTCTTGATGGGATAGATTTTGATGTCATACATATCCCTATCCTTAGAATATGCCATAAGAGCAAGATTTCTAGCACAAAATTTAAAACCTTTTGGTAGAGTCCAGTTTGAATTTGGGAGAAAATCTTAACCAAAATGATTGTTAAAGTGCAATATGAATCGACCAAAAACGCATAAAAATGCTCTCTAAGAAATAGGCATAAATTAGAGAGTAGTAAAGTATATGTATACATTGTCAAACTAACAAATAACTGCCAACAAAATTGCTAGGGTGTATGACCAACCACAACACCACAAGTGAGAATGCTCTCTACAGTGGAAGGATTACATCATTAAAAGCTCTATTCCAGCTCTATAAAAGAAGATTAAGATACACACATTGTATCGAAGCAATCCCACCCATTACCATCTCTCTAGCCTACTTTGTACTCATTTTAAATATTAGTTTACATATGAATTTCTATCTTCATTAGTGTTAATCTCTCTTTAATATCTTGTAATTAAAAATTTTATTTCACCACGAATGATTTGTTAACATTTTTTCCATAGCACCGTACCCTTTCATGTGGTATCAAAGCCAATGGTTACTCCTAGGCCATTGATTAATCAGTAAATTTGTAATCACTTCTTTGATTAGCCTTAATAAAATAATCAACATCCTCTAATTTCTTGCTAATTACTCGAGTTATTGGGTGTTTTCTTGGCTTAATCCTTGAGCCACTACCCTTTTCTTGCCCTAATTTCATTAGACTTGAGGTGGTTGCAAATAGAGATAATTTCCCTTCGATTATTGCATCAATAAGTTCTTGATGTCCCAGTATCTTTGCAAGCTCCTAGTGTATTTTCTTTTAAATTAGCATTTAGTAATTTGGTTTCCTTGTGTGTATCAACAAGTATTGATTAGCTATTGTGTGTGTCATTTTGAACATAAAACTAAGGTTGTGTGTGTGTAAACTATCTACAGAGTTGGCTCTCAAGTTGGGATTTTTTTAATACTATCACATAATCTTTAAAATGATCTCCCTCGCTATTGTCTCATCATCACGGCCTACCCTTGTTGCTGCTAATTTCTCCATCCCAACCAAAGTCTAACAATTGCTTTGACTATAACTCATACAAAGTTAGAGCTACACCAGCTACTAGGATTACCTAATTCCATCAATGCTATGCCCTGAGTTTTAAAATGCCATGATCGCTACTAAAGTGTTGATTTAGTCGCTATCTAGTGCCTATAGAGCACACAACTATTGTCCTACATCATTTAGTGCACCAACCGCAAGTAGCAACCGACACCCCTCTCTATAGCACCCATCGTGCTACCACATCAACAAGCATCTACCACATTGTCGATCGTTGCAATATCCATAGTTGCATTGCCCTTGCATACATAGACTGTCGCTAATTGTTTCATGGTTCCCACAATACATCAACAAATTTGATCCTTTTTTATCATTGAAATGTTCAATTTTTGCACCATCACCATATGAGGCCTCACTAGTTAGATACTCCTAGTTGTCACGATGTGTGCTATTCAAGAATCACCTCTAATGCTGGAATATAATTCACAAAAATAAGAGAGATGTCCACAACACAGTGCACAATTGTCACTCTGGAGTGTCCATTGACATAGTGTAGTAATCACGAGTCTTCCACTCACTCTTAGCTCAACTTCTTCTCCCTTAACACATCAGCTACTTCAACCTCACAAAAAATTCAACTCACCCCTATGTGGCCACTTTTAACATGAAATATATGCTTCAAGAAGCCAACAACATTCTTGGCATACTTCATGTGCCATGCATCAGTCTTAGATTGCTCATGTGTTAAAGCCCTCTTAGCAACTAATGGTGTCTCATCATGCTCCTAATTTTTGTGGCCCAAGACAAAGAAACTCCACAATATTTCAATGCCAGTCAAATCATAGTACCTAGAACAATGACCACCTTCAGTGTTGCGTACAAACAAATTTTTGAAAACTATTCATCAGAGGTGACAGAAAACGTGGCATACCTTGACACGATCAAGGACAATCTAAAGCTGACATGAATTGAGCACCACATGAAGCTGACCACACCCAGTGTTGCTTCAAGAAGTTGAATCCTTGCTTTTGCAAGCAACTATCAAACATTATACAGTTGTTGTAAGAAATTTACACAAACAAAATGTCATAATCTTTGTCATCAAAAATGTAAAAATGTGTATGATTCAACACTTGGTCTTTCTTGTCTTGAATTTTTGTGATGTGCACCAAGATGGTGGCTTGTGAACAATACCAATGCATTGACTTGATTTCATTTTTTCACTTAGATGAGTAACTTACTACAACATCAATAACAAAGACTAATGCATCTCTATGAAACCTATGAATGCAATCTTTGAACTGTTGAGATTTCCCATGGGCAATAAAATTGTGTCCAATATAAGTAATCATATGATTTGGAAGGAAAGATGTGAAATCCTTGCATCCCATTTTCTTCACGAGAAGAGCCTTGCACTTCTTTCCTTTACAACGGGTTGAGACAACATCTTCAAAAACCTTAACATAAATTTGGACTACGTCTTAAAGTGTTACTTTTGGATAGAGCATTAACCTCTTTGATCCACATTGAGGACATTCTCCCTTTAAGCAAGGTAGCATATAAAATTCACACTCACTTGGTTTTGCACATAAATTCTTTTTTAGTCAATGTGCTTATGCTAGTGTATGTGTATTTGGTAGTTTCACACTTTCTTGGAGCATATAGAACACATGCAACCACACCCATCATAGTGCGTTCCTATTTTGCTTTGTCTTATGTGGTTGAATGCTTCCTTGAGATATATCATCTGAATATGAGCAATACGATAGCATGTGTAATGATCCTTCAACTTAAAAACCAAGGTTTCAATCCCTCAAAACATCTGAGTGAGATCTTGATGTGTGGATATTGCATTTGGAATCTTCTGTAAAGCTCCCCATATGCAAGAAAATGTAAAACGCATCAAAGGCTGACAACGAAAGGAGAAAAAATACATATTTAGGAATTTTAGGAATTAGTTAAGTCCCATTTCTTATAGCTATTGAAAATCTTAGTATTTATGTGTCTTTTGAACTATTATCTATTGACGCTTACACTCTATGTCTCATATACCCATTAACACATATCTACAGGGATATAAGTATTTAAATACATAATTATATGCATTGACTATAGTGACAACAAAAGCATGAGGGAAGCATGGCACTAAAATCAGTTTGCATTATACAACATTCTTCATGTGAAAAAATTTCTTTGAACCAATAGCTCAAATTTGAGACATTAACGTTAAAGAATTGGCTATATCAACACTAAAAAGAATCTACAATAGTCAAAAACAAATTTTAGAATTGCAAGGACCTCAAAAATAGTGTGGTGTTTAGACACACCAAGATAGAAAATAAAATCCGATTCACATATTTACATGGATCCAATCATTTTACAACTCATCCTTGGAAATGATACTATGTCAAGAGGCTCAATGACTATAAATACATCCTTAAACATTGCATTTTCTCATGTATTGCTCCAATACGTACAAAGTTTCTCTATCACAAGCTACTTTATTTACCAACGTATCGCAAGTATACTCTTGTTTGTCCCTTGCATAGATCCAACCAAGTAACCATGCAATGATTGTTCTCGCCAAAGAACTTTCAAGCTCTTCTAGTGATTGATTCCATATGTTTGGAAAAATCAAGTAGGTTCTGTGCATATTCCACATGACACTATAAAGGGCTTCGTAAAAAATTAAGGTAATATTTTCATCCAAATCATGAAAAATTATCCATACCACATCCAAGTTCTTGTGGTATACAAATTAATATCCAATTAGAAGATCTATTATTTGGCATGCTGCATCTCTTGCTATGACATTATATTTTTGATGGTGTTGTGGAAAGCATAACTCAAGAATACAACGAGTCCTTTGCAATCTACTAGTTCTCCAAATCCAAACCTCAAACCATTGCATGTAAAAATCAAGGAAAGTGAATGCATCTTTGTGAATAAAATGTCAAACACTTGTACTCTCTTCAACGAGATGCATATGTTTGCCCCAATCTGGACATACATCACCACGTTTAATTTCAATGGTCTTAAGTAAACACCATTGAGTTCAAGGATCAATACTCTTCAACGAGATGCATATGTTTGCCCCAATCTGGACATACATCACCAAGTTGAATTTCAATGGTCTTAAGTAGAACACCATTGATTTCAAGGATCAATACTCTTCTTTGTTTCCATATAGTATCTAAAGGTGGTGGAATCAATTTCCTTCTAGGCCTATGAGTCCTCAATGTCATTGCCACCTCAATAGTAAATGCTTTGTAGATTTAAAATCAAAATTATATGCTTCAAAATTTCCTGTTCAAAACAAAAGGCATGATGGTCAATGGAAGAGAAAATATTTTTGATTAACACACTATGCACCAACAACATTTATTTATTCCATGATATATATAGACTTAAACCTTGAGAAGACAAATGATTCAATATAAAAGAAAATATTTTTCTTCAATACAGAAAAGATCTTGTACAAAGAGCTCCAACCACAAAGATAAAAGAGAGACTTATTTTGCAAGGTTGGATGACATCTAATTGATGAAATATAAAAGTGTATATATTTGGTTCATGTTCAAATAATTGGACCCAACACATCGCTTTGGTCGGAATACTACAACACCCAACACATTGTTTTGTCCAAAATCTTCTTAACACATTTCACGACTCTTGATGTATGTGAACATTCCATGTGATTGAGTCAACATGCATGCCAAACCCTTACTGATTTTTTTCTTCCACATGCAATACCAAATATGATAGATTAGATAAAAAATTGATTATATTTTTTATATTTTTTGATAGATCTAAAGTGAGTCCTACCCATAAGCTTAAGTAGGCCTTTTGTAGCTTTGATATGTATGCTTTTGATGCAACTCCGCTAATAAAATGACCACGATCATACCCCAAGCTAGTAGCATAAGCAATAGCATGTTGATCACTCAAATTATTGTTTTGTGAGACAATTTTGACAAGTTTAGTTGGTTTGAAGATAGCAATGGCACACCAAACTTGTATGCCAACATAGTTGGATCCTTGCTTATTAATGAGTTTACTACTTTCTTTCCCCTACTTTCTTGAATATAACTTCACTTGTTATTGTACAATGGTAGCTATAAAGATGCACAAGATGAGCTTTCCAATTCTATTGAATTGCCCAAGTTCTTCCCTTAGAACTTGGGCATTGAATAGGCCCCATTCTTCCATTATGTCTTGAAATTTTGTAAATAGTTCATGAACCTATGTGATTGGAGATTGTCCTAGCCAATTGAGTCAAATAACAGATTGAATGTCACTTGTATTAATTAGCCTTAAAAGGTATGGTAGAAGCTCATTGCAAAGAAGATAGTTTGGACCAGATTATCAACATTTCAGTGTAAAAGGACATTCTAGAGAAAAATCCGACAAATCTGCTAACTTTGCAATGTATTCACTGAATAGGAGCAATGCAAGCCGCGGAGAAGGCCAAGAAGAAGTTAAACCAAAAGGAGAATTGCCCCCGTATCAACTGGACCCCGAGTCAATAAAGGCAGCAAAAGCATCCTACCTTTCTAAAGAACAGTTGGAAGAACACCACACCACGGTTTTCACTGGCAGATTTAAGAGTGAAGAAGGGCATCAGGGAAAGTTGCAACTCTTGCCTAAAGAGGTCTATGATGTAGCTGCAAAGCCAAAAACCAAAGAGGCTAACCGCAGGTTGGGGCTCCGACATTTTTACGAACAAGAGCCTTGTGGAGTGGACTTTAAGAAAGCTTACGAGCTTCTGTCCACAATCAAAGAAGACGGAACCGCCCAAATATCAGACAACCAAGGAAACAAAGTCGAGGTTGTAATTACAAAAGATATTGTGGCAGAGGCACTCAGACTGCCCATTGAAGGGATGACTATGTGGGTAAGAGATAGGAAGACAGTGGACACATTTACCAAGGAAACAGCCGCGGCTACATTCGTCGATCTCATCCACAAACAGGTGGAAGAGCCAGCCCGTCTGTACCATCAACACTTCCATTTCTTGGCAAAAAGGCCACCAAGGTACACGACACCAAATCACGCCGTGGTCACCACTTTTACACAATTTCTGAAGTCAACAACAGGATCACGCGGAGTATATTTTGACAACATTGAAGGCCACCAAGAAGGAGGGGAAAATAACATACTTGGGCGCGCCAAAAGTATTAACAAGAATAGCCTATTATGCCATCGGCATGGCTGACAACCTACCGCCTGCCCCAGATCAGAATACATGGATCTTGGCAGCTCAACCCTCTCCAAGAGCTACAAGATCAGGTAAAAGATCATTTAAATCAGGTGATGAATCAGATGATAGCTCATCAGAGCGGCACAACAGCGAAAGCTATGATAATGAGGAAAAAAGAGCTAGGAGGGACGAGATGAAGAGGAAAGCTGTGGCTGTCCACTAAGAGGAGCCAGCTCAGAAACAAGCAATATTTGAAAGAGAAAAACAGGCATATCAGCGCACTAGGCAAGCACAGGGAAAAGACCAGAAAAGTGGGTACCCACCGGCTTGAAAGGCCTTCGAACGAAGCATCATTCAAGAAAAGAGGATCCAAAATATTATTTAGAAAGGATGTACCAAGACGTCGAAGCCTTAAAGATGAAAGAGGCAAAAGAAGCGGTAAAGAAATCTAAGGAAGCAACTACTCAAGAGCAAAGCCAGGCATCTCCCCGACCCACCTCACCGCCGCCGGAACAACAGGACCAGCCCATGCCTACTCCACCATCATCACCGCCAGGCCAAGAGACCAATGAAGAAGTCCATACCAAAAAAGGAAAAGATTTTGAATTCACCCACCAAATGGAAGCTACACAACAAGTTGACCACGCCGAACAACATGAGGAAAAGGAAGCTGAACCAGAACCAGAGTAGACAGCCGAGGAAACTCACAAGCCGGCAGATGAAGCTGATAAAGAGGAAGATACAGAAAAAGAGCAAAACACTATACATGAGAAAGAAACTGAGACTAAGAAGGCAAAAAGGCCTGCAACCGAAGAAATGGTAAGGGTTGAGACCACACAGGTTATTTCCACTCAACCAAAAACTGCCAAGGTATCAAAGTCTCTGGATGGCCAAGGAGAAGAACAACCATCCACTTATACAGAACCACCAGCACTTATAACACAACAAGAAGCAACACAGCAGGCTGCTGGCACATCACAACTTGCAAGACAAGAGGAGTGGCAGTCCAATGACGAAGTGATTTTACAAGTAAACGAGTATGCAAGGCAGATTCAAATCATGACGAAGAAACTCCGCTCAGCAGCCTTCAACCGCAGTACAAAAGCCAAAGAACTCGAAATGGTCATCGATGCTCTTCAAGGAGAGCTCAACGACAGAATGGTTACTATCACTGATCTCCAAAGACAAGTACAAGAGATAAAGAAAAAAGCGGAACAGCATCAGATAGCAAGGGACAAACAACAGAAAGAAATGGAGGAGTTAGGTGACCTCCTTACTAAATTAGTTGATGCCTGCAAGGTGAAAGATGAGCAGCTGACAGAAGTGACAAACGAACTTCTTACCACCTCTTTGTCAGCTTAGAAAATTCAAGTACAGTTAGATGTCGCTAATGCTTTTCTCCAATATTCCGAACAAAGAATCAATGATCAGCCTTGCGGCAAATAAGAGAAAATCCAGCCATGGTCTCGATCAAGGGAACAATGAAGTGTACAAGGCACTTGAAAAGAAATCTATGCATTGACGTAAGCCATTCACAGTGTTTCATAGCTTTTGGCGTCGTCGACCCGCGGCTTAATTTCATCCTAACTAGGAATTTACACTTTTAAATTGAAAACTAAGCATAGGCGGGGTATTGGGGCATCATTGCTAAGCATTTGGATACATTTTGGGTCGAAAACGAATAGGTCAAAAATCCACTGCTGTTAATAATTGCGATTTTGGAACTTGACCTAAAGTGGGATTTGAGACCATAGGCATGTGTGCTTAGGTCTTGTAAACTTGTCCTAGAAGTTTCGTTACATTTGGATGTCATTTGATGCTGTAACGGATGTGATTTGCTTGCCGATGAGCGATTGGCTTTTGGTGATTTCAGTCATTTGAGTGTAGCTTGAGTTAGATTTAGTTGTTTTCCAAGAGATTGACAACCTCTTGTAGCCTCTATGCCCTAGTCGAGTCAGCTTCGTCCCATGGTTTGACAAATTAATCGTGGTTCTCGCTAATACTGCAATAAGATAGGATGGTGAGGTTAGACATGCATCCCACACACCGAACCGCCGCCAACTGGTAAAAACTTCATCTTGCAATATCTTGGCCTTCGCAAATTTGTTTGACAAGCTGTCTCTTCTCGCTAGCTTGTCATGCTAGACGACCCTTCAAAACTTTGTCGAGCCCAAAAAACCACCAAATCGTGCTTTCTAGTGAAGTCAACTCAACCCATCCCTGGCCCTCTAGAGCTTCGATTGAAAATCCTAAAAGATTGTAAGGCTTCACATCTTGAACTCTTCAACTCTATCTACTGACATTAGCTCTAGCCACCTGATTCCACTTGCCGTGTCCATTTGGAATCTTCTTGTCATTCCATCTTTGAACAACTTTAGCTTGCAAATTGTGGCTCCGTTTGAAGAGCTGTTTGGACTTGCTCACTCAGCACTTCAAGCTCTACCTTTCCAAGCACAAACCAGACCTTAAAGACTTCTTCACATGCCATCATAATTTCCCCTTTCCGAACCACATAAGACATACACTTCCACTAGCACCTACATGCCCAGGTCCTTCAAATTTTCTTTAGCACTTTGCCTTGGACCTATGTACGGCCAAAGCCTAGCATTGCACACTTCCCAGCTTGGACCAACTTTGGTTGCACCATCATTGCCAAACCCCCTTGTTAGAGATTTATGTTCAACCACACATAGGCTTATTGACCTAAAAAAAGTGCACCATCAGACACTGCAAGAAACTAAACATCTACCATATGTACAAAATTTGTCTCTTGCCACCCGCCACCTTTGCTCAAGCGGGTTGCCCAACCCCCTAAATCATAGCATGGCTTCCTGGGTCAAATAATTGGCTCTAATCTTGTCCATCCACCTGCAAAATTTTTTGATAGTGCCGCACCCCAAAACATAGTCAATCATCCACATAGGCTGCCCATAGCCTACCTCACCGCTCCAAGCATGCACTTGCATCCAAGTATTTTCAGATAGAGCACCCTCATGCTCACCAACCTGCTCAACAAACACACATGACCTACCACGGCACATACCTGACCCCCCTCCCAACCATGTAAAGCAGAGTTCTCCTCAAGTGGACTCCGTACCTATTTGATAGTCCATTGCACATCTGCTTCTACCAACATGCCCTTTAACCACAACTCACATACCTCCTTAAAAAGCTTGGACACAACCTAGGAGTTTTTCTTATTTTCCATAGAGTGCACCAATAGCGCCTCTATCTTTGGATTCATGCTTGCCTTCTCACAAGCAATGCACTCGATCCCCGCATCATCAAACCCTTCTTCATCAATTGGCCCTTCAAGGTCAATCATCACCTCTTGCTTAATAGATATAGCTAGCTACTCTTCAACCACCTCTTCTACCATTTCATCATGCTCTACCAAAGAAGATAGAAATCATTCACTACTGCATCAACCTGGTCTTCTTTCCTAGGGAAGGCTACTTCATCTCTCTTGGCAAAATTTTGCGTATGTTGCACTAAGACTCCATTACAACCTTCACCAACATGGCCATCCGCATGGAACCTCACACCATCTTTACCTGCATGTCATCACATATAGTCCTGGATTCCTCCATTTGGCCTCCATTAAGAATATCAGCTTGCTTTTCATCTTTATCCTTACACACATTCAATGCATCCTTGTTGGCATGGAAGAGATCAAATACCTCATACCTTGATTGAGACGAATCGCTTTCCCAAAATCGTATCTTCATCCATAGAACTACTATCACTCGGCTCAATTTCCTCCTCTCTTTTAAGATCTATAATTTCCTCAAGCTTCATCGTCTTGAATTGATTTACAAATTGTACCTTCTTATCTTTAGCACACTTTATATGAGCGTGAACAACCATACCTTGACTTGGAAGCACATCCCTTCCCTGGTCTGGAACCATCGGTACTTACTCCACAATTGGAGCAGGTTTAACTTGCATTCTTGGTATAGAAATCATTTTCTTGGTATTTTCTTTTGTTACAGCTACCACTTCCTCGTATGAAATCGGGCCATCTTTTTCCACATTATCGCACGCTTCCTTATGCAAGCAGTCCAAAAACTTGCTCATCTTAAGAAAACCAACATTCTTAGTAGTAATTACCTTGATTAACTTTCCCCAAAGAGCTTCAAACTCCCACTCAAGTGCTTGAAAATCCCCTTCTAAGCTTTACTTTAATGCATCTGGCTTTAACTTCTCCTTGTGCAGCTACGCATCTACTACAAGTCTGCTTCAAAAAGATGCTTCCAAAGCTTCAGAATCCGCTTTCTCTTCTTTGCGTAGGCCATTGTACCATATCCTCGCTTTTCCACGCACTAGGAGCAGGAATATGTATCACGTCTTCTTCCCTTGAAAAACTACTCTCCAACAAAAACAAAGCCATAGTCCTAGACCCAGGTCTCCGCATTGTCAACCCCAATGAAAATGGGCCACCCACATACCCACTAGCAGCACCGTAGCCATAGCCCCCATTGGAGAGCTCCAAGGAGCTCCTTATCTCCACTTCACACTCCAAATGAGGATCACGGTCCACGCTTTACACACCAACCACCAGGTCCTATCCAACACATATGGGCTCATGGGGAATCCATGTGGAAGCTCTTGGAGCTCTGCACCCTTAAGGCCTTCAAAACCCCACACAAAACATTAAAAAACCAACTTTTTTGACCCTCCTTCCACCTTTTACCATCTCATGCTCTATGATCTAGTTGTCAAACTGTCAAGCCATGCCTCTAGACCCAGTCCCTAGCTACAACTTGCATCATCCCTAATGCATTTTGATATTCTCGGACCCTTCAATTCATGTGACCAAAAACGTAAAAAACCACCTGGCACCGAACCTCCATCAACTGGTACAGACTTTATCTCCTAATATCTTGGCCTCTGCAACTCCGTTTGATGAGCCATCTCTTCCTACTAGCTTGTCATTGCGTAGTCCACCCTTCAAGACCTGGTCAAGCCCAAAAAACCACCAAAGTCATGCTTTCCAATGAAGTCAATTTAGACCGTAACTAGACCCCGATAAACTATCAACGGACCATAGCTTGGACTCTTGAGCTCTGATCAACAATCCAAAAAGATCATCATGCTTCACATCTCTAACTCTTCAACCTAATCTATTGACATCAGCTCTAGCCACCTGATTTCACTTGCCGTGTCCATTGGGTACTTGCTAGGTATTCCATCTTTGAATAGCTCTATCTTACACATCGAGGCTCCGTTTGAGGAGCCCTTCGGACCTGCTCACTCAACACTTCAAGATATACCTTTCCAAGCATAAACAAGCTGTTCAAGCCTTCACATGCCATCATAATTGGCCCTTTTTGAATCCCTTCTGGCCTAAAAGACCACATAAGACATACACTTACACTCTCACCTGCCTACCCAAGTCTTCCACATTTGCTTTGACACTTTGCCCTGGTGGACCTGTGTACGGCCATAGCCTAGCGTTGCACATTTCCCAACTTGGGCCAACTTTGGTTGCACCATCATTGCCCAGCCCCCTTGTCAAACATTAATGTTCAGCCACACATAGTCTTATTGACCTAAAAAAACGTACCATCAAAATAGACACTACAAGAAAAGTAAAAAATCTACCATATGTACAAAATTTGTCTCTTGCCACCTGCCACTTTTGCTCAAGTGGGTTGAAAAAAATGTACCATCAAAATAGACACTGCAAGAAAAGTAAAAAATCTACCATATGTACAAAATTTGTCTCTTGCCACCCGCCCCCTATATCATATCATGGCTTCCTCTTGGGTCAAATACCTAGCTCTGATCTTGTCCATCCACCTTCAACAACTTTTGATAGTGCCGCACCCCAAACATAGTCAATCATCCACATAGGCTGCCCATAGCCTACCTCCACTGCTCCAAGCATGCACTTGCATCCAAGTATTTTCAGATAGAGCACCCTCATGCTCACCAACCTGCTCAACAAACACACATGACCTACCACGACACATACCTGACCCCACTCCCAACCATGTAAAGCGGAGTTCTCCTCAAGTGGACTCCGTACCTGTTTGATAGTCCATTGCATATATGCCTCTACCAACATGCCCTTTAACTACAACTCACATACCTCCTTAAAAAGCTTGGACACAACCTAGGAGTTTTTCTTATTTTCCATAGAGTGCACCAATAGCGCCTCTATCTTTGGATTCATGCTTTCCTTCTCACAAGCAATGCACTCGATCCTCGCATCATCAAACCCTTTTTCATCAATTGGCCCTTAAGGTCAATCATCACCTCTTGCTTAACAGCTATAGCTAGCTACTCTTCAACCACCTCTTCTACCATTTCATCATGCTCTACCAAAGAAGATAGAAATCATTCACTACCGCATCAATGTGGTCTTCTTTACTAGGTGAGGCTACTTCATCTCTCTTGGTAAAATTTTGCATCTGTTGCACCACCATAACTAAGACTCCATTGCAACCTTCACCACCAACATGGCCATACACATGGCACCTCACACCATCTTTACTTGCATGTCATCACATATAGGCTTGGAATCCTCCATTTGGCCTCCATCAAGAACATTAGCTTTCTTTTCACCTTTCTCCTTACACACATCCACTGCATCCTTGTTCACATGCAAGAGATCAAATTCTTCATACCTTGATTGAGAAAACTTGCTTTCCCAACTCGTATCTCCATCCATAGAACTGTTATCACTCGGCTCAATCTCCTCCTCTCTTTTAAGATCTAGAATTTCCTCAAGCTTCATCATCTTGAATTGATCTAGAAATTGTACCTCCTTATTTTTAGCACACTTTATAGGAGCGTGAACATCCATACCTTGACTTGGAAGCACATCCCTTCCCTGATCTGGAACCATTGATACTTACTCCACAATTGGAGCCGCTTTAACTTGCATTCTTGGTATAGAAATCACCCTATCTTTCCGTAGCCATAAAACCCTCGATTCTTCTTGAACATGCACATCCCTTTGCACCCCCTTTGGCTCAGCTACTTCCACATGAACCTGCTTTGGCATTAGAACACTTGGCAAACCCTGCCTTGGCTACTTCTTCGTCAAAATTTTCTTTGTACTTTCTTTTTTTAGAGCTACTACTTCCTCATATGACATTAGGCCATCTATTTCCACCTTTCTCGCACTTCCTCATGCAAGCAATCCAAAAACTTGCTCAATTTAAGGAAACCAACATTCTTAGTAGCAGTTACCTTGATTAACTTCCCCGAAGGACTGTGAACTCCCACTCAAATGCTTAAAAATACCCTTCCAAGCTCTTCACCTCATCCAGCTACGCATCCGCTACAAATCTTCTTCGAAAGCTGCTTCCAAAGCTTTACAATCCACTATCTCTTCTTTGCGTAGGCCATCATACCATCTCCTTGTTTTTCCACGCACTAGGAGCGGGAATACCTGTATCGTGCCTTCTTCCCTTGACAAACTACTCTCCAGTAGAAACAAACCATAGTTTTGGAGCAAAGTCTCCGCATCTTTGACCTTAGTGAAAACCAAAAAACTGGACCACACCATCTCTAGTAGAACTCGTTCTTTAAAGGTTGCACCTTTGATATTGGAAAAAATGTCGCTTTGACTATTACCAAGAGCATCAATGAGTTGTTACATGGGGGACACCTAAATATGGAGAGGGGGAATGGGGAGCACACTTGGCACACAAACAAATGCCTCGTTATAACCCAGGGCATACATAGCACCCCAATCCATCAAAAAACACCTTCAAACAACACTTTCACATGAGCAAAGCACCGTTTGCAGACAGAATGACATGCCAACATGCTCACCAAGACCAAACACACACGTACTCACAACATCCGCACAACTGCTATTTCATATACCATTGATGCACACAAAAAACCTCTCTCTCTCAAATTCTCTCTCTCTCTCTCTCTCTCTCTCTCTCTCTCTCTCTCTCTCTCTCTCTCTCTCTCTCTCTCTCTCTCTCTCTCTCTCTCTCTCTCTCTCTCTCTCTCTCTCTCTCTCTCTCTCTTTGCACCACACAAAGTGGTCTGTGGGCACACACATTTGCCGTCACCGACACTTACACAAAGAGACATAGCAAAAGAGTAAGGGGGTGGGGTCATAGACACACTATCAAAAAATCCTTTACTTCAATCAACACCAAAAAATATTGTACATCACCACAAGCAACATCACGTCCGACTCGACAAAACAACATGCTCAAAAAAAGCACCCTAGTCTCCATCGAACACGCCTCAAAAAAGTCACACCCCAAAACCCTTCACCTTGCAGATCCTGGCAAAACGTGCCCTTTGGTTTGGCAAAAGACCCTTGGTCTATGAAAAGAAAACTCCTTGGTGTTTTGAAAAAGACCCCTTAAATGATCAAAAAAACCTTTTTATACCTCTAGCCCTCCGTCGTTTTTTAATAGCTCGAATTTGACTGGACCACTTTGAGTATTCATTTGGTAATTTGTACAAGGCTTGAGGTCTAAAATATTGTGCAGGGCATTCATGTACGTCTTGGTTCTGAGGATGCAGGCAATGTTGAGGATGTTGCAGGTCTTGCTGCTATCAAAGTTGTTTTGCCTACGACAGAACAAGCTCGTTGGGATGTAAAGGATGCACAGGCTCATGCGTTGATTTCATTGTCTATAAAGCGCACCATTGTTCCTCACATCCGTTCAGCAAAATGTGCAAAACAGGTTTGGGATATTTTGGCTAGTCTTTATGCAAGTCGCAATGAATCTAAAATTGCTTTGCTGCGTAAAGAACTGGAGTCAAAATTATGCATGAGGAAGATGATATGGACACTTTCCTTGCTAGTGTCAAGGATATCAATGAGCAACTTATTTTTGCAAGTGAAGTCATTTCAGACAGATCCCTTGTGCAGGCTGTTCTTGATGCCTTACTAGATTCTTACCAGACTTTTGCTAGTACTTAGAGACTTATGACCCAAGGAAATCCAGAAGTTGTCAAGTTTGATGCATTATGCACATTGTTGTTGCAAGAGTCACTTTCCAGAAAAAACAAAACTAGACAGCGTGCAGTTGAACAATCTTTTCTTGCTTCTCAAAGAAAGGGTTGTAGCAGCAATGCAGCCACTTCTTATGGTTCTGCTGCGAGTGGAAAAACTTCTGTTCCCAATGCTTCTGCTGGTAGCACATCGTCTGGCAATTTTGGTGATAAAGGCAAAAAGAAGATGCATTGCCATTATTGTAAAGCTAATGATCACTTGATCAAGCAGTGTCCTAAGGCCAAAGAGGCTAAGAAGAAAGAGGGTGGCTCCACTGCAAATGTTGGTTCCACTACAAATGTAGCCATTGTTGAGTCATCTATAAAAGGAGACTATAATGCTGATGTTGATGCAGAATGGGCTTTTAGTGCAGAGTGCACTTACAATCATGTTGTCCATGATGCATGCATGTCAGTTGCTGCAGATTCACATGTGTGGTATTTTGACAGTGGTGCTACAAAGCACATTACCTCACATCGTGAATTGTTTACCTCTCTCGAGTCTGTCCCTCATGGGAATTCAGTCACTTGTGCCAACAATGCCTCTTATCCGGTTCATGGAGTTGGAAAGATTGTGCTTACTACTGCTAATGGTAGTTCTTTCCCACTTGTTGATGCACTTTATGTACTTGGGATCAAGAAGAATCTTTTGTCTGTATCTGCACTTGCTAGACTTGGACTTGTAGTCAAATTTGTGGATGACATATGTACAGTTCATGATCTCAATTTTGGTGATGAAATCATTGCATCTGGGCTTTTGTGCCGTGGGATGTATAAGCTCACTTTGTATGACAAGTGTGGACAAAATTTTGCAAATGCAGTTGCAGCAAGGGCTATATCAAATGCAAAACTTTGGCATGCACATTTTGGTCATCTGAATTTTTCCAGTTTTCTGCGTTTGTAGAGATCTAATATGGTTGCTTCTTTGCCGCCTCTTCAAGCACCTGTCAAACATGTTTGTGAAGGCTCTATTTTGGGTAAGATGCAACATTCTAAGTTTCCAAAGGATGGTTCAATTCGGGCCACATGCAGGTTGCAGTTTGTGCATAGTGATGTTTGTGGGCCCATGCAAACTCCGTCCTTGGGCAATTACCTTTACTTCATGACTTTCATTGATGATTACTCTAGGCATGCATGGGTATTTCCACTTAAAGTGAAGTCCGAAGTTTTTATGTGCTTCAAACAATTTTTGGCTATGGCTGAAAATGTCTCGAAAATGTACTATGGGCACCCTCTGTTCTGATCAAGGGGGGGAGTATATGTCTCATGAATTCAATGCATTTCCGGCTAGTCGTGGGATAAAACACCAATGTACAGTGCCTTATACACCTCAACAAACACTACAAGAGGCTATTCATATTAGCGACGCTCACACAGCGACGCTCAAAAAAAAAAATCCCGGCGTCGCTATGAGCGTCACAAATTTCTTTGTGAATTTGCGACGCTCATAGCGATGCTCATAGGGACGCCGGCTGGGCTAGAAAAATAACCGAGCGTGCCCAAAAACTCAAATCTCAGATCTGAGTTTTTCGGTGCTCTCAAGCAAGGAGCAGGTAACGCTCTCCCTCTCCCTCCCTCTCTCTCTCTCTCTCTCACACACACACACACACACACACACATACACACACACATAGTGTTTTTTTGAGAGAGAGAGAGAGAGAGAGAGAGAGAGAGAGAGAGAGAGAGAGAGAGCACAAACAAAAACAAAAACGCACACACACATACATAAACAAAGAATGCACACACACATTGAGAGAGGAAAAGAGAGAGAGAGCATGCATAAACAAAAAACGCACGCATTGAGAGAGGAAAAGAGAGAGAGAACATGCATAAACAAAAAACGCACACATTGAGAGAGGAAAAGAGAGAGAAAACATGCATACGATCCAAAAAAACGCACACACATTGAGAGAGAAAGAGAGAGAAACTAATTTAACGTCGTAGGAAACTAATTAAAATTAAAAGACCTAAAGATCTAGCCGACGAGGAGTTGAACTCAAGACCTATTATTCAAGAGGGAAATGGCATAATCAATCTATCATACTTGGCATGGGTGATAGAAAGGTTATACCATTTATCTCTTTTTATTGGCACACACATCCACACACGCGCACACACACAAGAAGAAGAGAGTTATAACGTCGTAGGAAACTATCTTAAAAGACGTTAAAGATTAGGTTATATGTAGACTTACATTAAATTAGATTTAGGTTTATTTTTAACTAGATTTACGTTTATTTACGCTAGATTTAGATTTACGTTATATTAGATTAGATTTAGGTCTCCATAGACTGCGATGCCTGCATGAAGCGGGTGAAGAAAGCCCTCAATGGAATATAGGGTATTGCTGCCTTCACTCATGGTGGGCTCCGTCGATCCAAAAGTACTGGTGAAATGTCTTCAGAAGATAGGGAAGAAGGTGGATCTTCAGGGCGGCAAGAGTCACTACATCCCCGACACAATGACCATCTAGACAACCTCTAGTCATTCAACAGCAACTTCAAAGTTAGTAACAAGAGCAAGAACCGTCTAAAGGCCAATTACTGTCGTCAGATGTGGATAGAGATGAGGCAACATCACCGCCGGAAGTTAACTCTCACATCTTTAGTGATGAGAATGCCAACTCTTACCGAGTTATGTGAAAAATTATGTGTTAAATCAGTTTTAAGGTTCTTATAATCCCTGTTAGTTTAGTTCTTTGTTTTTAATATAACATAATTTACGTTAGATTTAGATTTATGTTATATTAGATTAGACTTAGGTTTATTTAGGTTTACCCACACACACACACACACACACACAAGAAGAAGAGAGTTTTAACGTCGTAGGAAACTATCCGAAAAGACGTTAAAGATTAGGTTAGATGTAGACTTACGTTAAATTAGATTTAGGTTTATTTTTAGTTAGATTTACGTTTATTTAGATTTACGCTTATTTACGTTAGATCGAGTCCACGCAAGAATTACTTACGGTTTACGGTTTAGAGTTAGACGAACAGTGAAAAGATCTACTGTGAAAAGATGTTAAGATGCTATGAAGTGCTACAGCTAGAGAAGAGGCAAAGGGGTTTTGTCCACTACATGTAGTATCATGTAGACGTGGGTGTGTAGATTTCTTGTACCCACAAATATAGGTATTGACCAATAAAGACGAGATTATAACCCAGTGGTTCTGATCTCCGTGCACCTCTAGACCGAGGTGTGCGGGGATTGGACATGACTAGAGAATGTGAGGTAAAGAGAGAGAGAGAGAGAGAGAGAGAGAGAGAGAGAGAGAGAGAGAGAGAGAGAGAGAGATAAGACGAAGAATGCCAATAGAATATTAAATTTGTTGTCCAGGTTATAAGTTTTTTATCCTCATTATGAGTAGTGACGAGGACGTGGGACCGTCCAACCGAAACACCTATCTCTCAACGAGGGTCTTATGTCCTTGTAATCAATGCAAGCATGCTGTGCGACGGACAAGACGTGTTTCTTTGTAGCACGTTCGCGAATTTGGCGAGTTCGATCCATCTATTATAGATCGAGTTGTTGCCAATTATAACTCGTCGGACTCGGACGCTGGCCAACAAGCAGCAATCTTGCAACCCAATAGACGTGTTCGCAGGCGCTTTGGTCAAGCAGCATATGTGAGGCCACAAGATGTAGCCTCTGACAGCTCGGGGGATGATCATGCAGAGCACATTCCCAATGAGGCAATGTTTGAGCCCGAGATTGATGAAATGATCGAGACGATCATGGATTCAGAAAGGCTTATCTATGATGATATGAAAAGTGAAGCCGATACGCCATTGTATAATGGAGCACGTATGTCTAGATTGAAAGCACTCCTGGTTCTTCTCAACATGCATGCAAAGTTTGGATGGAGTGACACTAGCGTCACAGCGCTTTTCAGGTGATCTATTACAATTAGTTTACTTTAATAAAACTCTAAATGTATAATGATCTGATAGATTTTTACACGATTGTATCATATTTTTATGTTGTGTAGATTGTTGAAAGAGCACATACTACCAGCTGACAATGTGATGCCAGATTCCCGAGATGAAGCAAGAAAGATTTTGCGAAACTTGGGGATGGATTACAATTCTATCCACGCTTGTCCTAATGACTGCATTCTTTTCAGAGGGGAATACATAGACATGGAGAAGTGTCCGAAATGTGATTCCGAAAGATATCGAGTAGATCTCCACGGGACAAAAATTCCACAAAAGGTTTTGCGACATTTCCCTCTGCTTCCTCGCATCAAGCATTTCTTCGAATGTAAGTCCATGGCCGCCCTAGCATCATGGCATGAGGAGAATAAATCTTCAGATGGTGTGCTACGAATTCCTGCAGATTGCGTAGCCTGGAAACATATAGATGGAACATGGTCGGATTTTGCCAGGGAAGCTCGAAATTTACGTTTAGGCCTGGCTATGGATGGCGTAAATCCATTTGGTCAAAGATCAACATCTTACAGTGTATGGCCCGTTGTCATCGTCAACTACAACATTCCCCCGTGGTTGACTACGAAGAAGGGGCACCTATGGCTAAGCTTGATTGTGCCGGGGCTATATAAAGTGAAGAATATGGATGTGTATCTTCGTCCACTATTGGAAGAGCTACAACAATTGTGGATTGGCATAGAGGTGGTGGATATGAGCAGACACACAGGACGACGGAATGCTTTGATCAGAGGCATTCTAATGTGGACCATGCATGACTATCCCGAGCCAACAGAATGCTCTGGTGATCTATTGACACTCCTCACTCAGACACTGTAAATCTTGTTTTTTCCCATAGTTGATCTATTATCATGTGTATACATGCAGGGCTTCAAACAAGCGGATACAGAGCATGTGTCACATGTGGACCTAGACTGAATGCATGTAGGGCACCCTCACTGAAGAAGAAAATCTACGAAGGTCATCAAGCGTATCTTCCAGAGAATCATGTGTTACACGACGGCTTTTTGGGAAGAGAGCCACCAAGGATGTCTGCACAAGCATGGTTAGAGCAGAAGGAGATGTGCGATGACGGATTGCCTCCAGGGATGAAGAGACTATCTCTATGGTACGAGTTACCATACTGGCCCCGACTCATGATCAATCACTTGCTCGATCCAATGCACATATTCAAGAATGTGGGTGATCTACTATGGGACCATCTGACCGGCAAGAAAGATACTTTGGGAGCCAGAGTTGACCTTAGAAATGTGGATCGTATGAAGCAATATTGGCCGCAAACAGCGTCTGATGGATCGATAAAACTCCCTAAAGCACCATGGATTTTCACAGGAGCCCAAGAACGCAAAGTAAAAGAGACCATTCGATCTTTGCGGACCCCCACTGGCGTAATGCACTCGCTCCGAACGTGTTTTACTAAAGAAGGAAAGCTTACCGGTTTGAAGTCACACGATTGGCATAAAATGTGTCAGGTACGTTCATAGTGGACTTTAATATCATTGCATAAAATGTGGACTTTAATATCATTGCTGCACATACTTTACAGTTTATTTTACCGGTTGCCATTGAGGGATGTTTGTCTCTCGACATCCGTAACACAATCTACAAACTTGCAAAGCTGGTGCAATGGATCTCACAAAAGGAGATCAACGTAGACTCCATACCATTCGCCAAACTAAATGCTGCGGAGCTTGTGTCCATGTTTGAGAAACATTTTCCTACTACAATGCTAACCATTCAGGTGCATCTTCTTGTTCACATAGTTGATGAGGTGGAAATAGCTGGCACAGTTCATTCCAGATGGATGTTCTTCTTAGAACGTTTCATGAAAACGCTTAAGGGATATGTGCTTCAAAAGGCACGTCCGGAGGGTAGCATGGCAGAAGGTTGGTTGGTATCAGAGTCCCTAGCGTACATTGGAGAGTGGCTAGACAAATTTGATAAAGCCCGGGACACGCTATGGCGAACCATAGATGATGAGCGCATATCTGGGATTGTCATGTGCAATCTCGGTGTTGAGAAGAAGATGACGGAAGATCTAGAGGCTAAAATCAACCGATTTTTCATGCTTCACAATCCAGTGATGCAAAAGTGGATTTCACAATATGAGGATGCAAAGCAAGAGCGACAAAGGGCACGAATCGAGTGGAGACGGGGAAGACGACGACCGATGCACTATCCAGCGGTTCTGGAGAGCCTACCAACCTTCATGAGCTTAAGATGGTTGCACAACCAATTGAAAAGCGCACGACAATGCGGTGACGAAGTGACTGAGGAAGAGTGGGAGTACTCTCGGGGTTGCACGACCAAGGTAAGTTTGCAATGTACGACTAGCAAGTGACTTTATTTATAAACGTTTGAACGGCCACTCATAATCTTTGTTCGTTGTAGTATAAGTCATACACAGCAGCATGGTGTAAAGGTCGACATTTTAGGGTGGAACGAATCGACAAAAAGCGTTTTACTCAAGATTGTGGAATCATGGCAAAATTTGAACAGTCTAGTCGACGACGTTCCTCTGATGCAGATCTTGTGGTGGCGGAACTCACTTACTTCGGCACACTGCAAGAGATTTTGAGGATCGATTACAGAGGATTTTTTGTCGACTTGTTCGACGTGCAATGGTTCAAGATAATCATGGAGGGTCGCAACGCTACTGTGCGTAGAGGAGAGTCTGGTTTTCTTGAGGTGGATTCTATTAAGAAATGGACTGACCTAAGAGACACTTTCCTACTACCCGAGCATTGTGAACAAGTAAGTATGTAAATAGTTAGCATCCCCCTTTTACAAGTTATGTGCTTGAAAGCTCTCATGTAAGTTATGTGGCTCTGGCAGGTAATATTTCATCCTACAAAGTCTACATCAAACTGGTGGTACGTCATAGAGGTAGCCCCTCGTAGTGCAAGGACGTATGAAGGCTACCATGTGCCAATCACAACGGCATCAATGGAGGAGATCAGAGAAGATGCTCAATCAGAAGCCGCTGCGGTGGTGCCAGACGAGCATCAAGATGCTACTACTCTATATGGGGTGCATGCAGAGGAGCTACAAAATGAAACAGAGGATATGTGTTTAAACGGAGAGCTCTATATAGATATACGAAGTTATGCTGAGTTATGCGAGGATGAGAGAGAGATCTCTTAAAGCCACAAATATTGTATTTGAACAATTTTGCTCCGTGTTGTAAAAGCTCTGGCTCTCTAAGTACCTTCCATGGTGTATAACGCTCTTTTCTACTCGCGCTCACATCTTTTGATTGAAATTTCTGAGTTTTCGACTTGCCTCTTCTATCACTCAATTCATTGCGTCATTGTATTTATATGCGTCATTACGTCATTGTATTTAATGGTCTTTGCGTCATTGTCTACTCTATTCATTCAACACAAGCGTTCCGAAGTGCAAAAAGCAATCAAGAATGGGTGGAACAGGCCAGATTGGCTGGCCAAAGAAGATTGGAAGAATGCGAAGAAAGCAGCGCGCGAGAATCCCGACAAGTGGAAGCAACAAAAGGATGCAGCCAGAGCGCGAGTAGAGGCAGGGAGCTTGCACCACTTGGGGAGCGGTGGATGGGCATCATTTGAGGCCGATTTTGTACGTGTTTCCGCATTGCTCTTTATGTTCGATAGTTTAGGGTTTATGAGTTTTTTAATTCTAACATAATGAAATCTTTGTATGTTTTGACAGTGGTCGATGATAGGACGTGATCCCACACCGTACGAGCGCGAGTACGCAGGCAGGAAGGGCTTAAACGCCCTGATGGACATTCTCAGTTCTCACGGCGGCATGGTTAGTATTAGGGTTTACTCTTTTTTATTTTTTGTATTGTTTTATAAATGTCGTTATATGTTTATACTTACTGAAAGCTGTCTTATTGTCTTTTTTTGCAGAATCCGACAGATATGCCGCTTGGACGCGATGAGACGTCTGACTAGACGACGTCAGTTTAGCCGCAGCTAGATAGCATTAGTTTAGGGTTTCTCATAGCTTATGTATCATGAGACGGATTTTATACGTCTTTTTGAACCATGTATATTATTACATTTATCACCGCAGTTCCTTTTGCCAATCAATTCTTTATGCCTATGATGTTGTACAATTGTCATTATTACATTTGCCAATCAATTCATTTTGCCTATGATGTGTACAATTGTCAATTTTGCAAACAATGCGTCTTGTGGGTGACTATTTTGGGTCTATTATCTACCCTTGCACTTTTTTTAAAAAGTGAATCAAGTACAATATGGTTGATGGGTGGCAGGGCATTCAATGCCCTGCCACCAAAAAAAAAATCTCTCGGGCGTCGCTATAAGCGTCGCTATTTATGGCTCTGTAGCGTCGCTATGAGCGTCGCTATAGTCTTCAGTGTAAACGTCGCTATAACCGTCGCTATGAGCGTCTCTATATAGAGACGCTCATAGCGACGCATATAGCGACGCTCATAGCGACGCTCTCGTAGCGACGCTCGTAGCGACGGTTTTAGTGACGTCGGGGGTTATAAAAACCCAGTGTATTTCCGTCGCTAACAGTGTCACAAGAGCACACAACCTCTTGTAGTGAAAATGGTGTTGCTGAGAAGAAAGATAGGTCACCTACAGAAATGGCACGATGTATGGTCAAAAGTCAAGCTTTGCCGCATTCTTTTTGGCTTGAGGCCATCATGTGTTCCACTTATGTACTAAACAGGTGTCCTACGAAAGCTTTGCAGTCTATTACTCCATATGAAGCATGGCATGATAGAAAGCCTTCTATTGAGCACATGCGTGTTTTTGGCTGTTTGGCATATGCTTTGGTGCCACAAGTAGAATGATGAGGTTCTAAATTAGGATCTAATACCAGGATGAACAAAGGGAAAAAACCCAATGGGAAAAAAGTGCCTTTGGGATACGCGCATTATTGGAGTACTTAGTAGCATGGAAAATATTAATAAAGTGTCCAAGGGATTATTTGATGATAGATAAGGAAATAAAAAGGCAGCAAATGTGAGAGGGTAGCATGATGGAACATTGGTTTTTCTGTTGTAGTCCACTCAAGGTGCATAGGTGGAAGCAAAAAAGAGTGTCTAATGCATATGTCCGATAGTGGGACATCCTATTTATGCATACACAAAAATGCATGGGAAACAATATGCTGTGCAAGAAAGATTTTGAGGGATTCTTCAAAAAGATGGTGTAGCTATAAAAGCATATGACATAGCTTTGCAAGCTGGCACCCCTTTAAGACTGGTTTTTGTTAACGAGGATATGTGCTCTCATCTTACTGTGCACTGTGCGTGAGTTTTGGATTCTACGACACTCCACCAATTGTAAGTTAATAGACTTTGACTCTTATGCTCATCTCATCCAGCATGAGCGACACGACTTTAGATATGTTCAACTCTTCCAGCTTGAGCGTAAGCCTAATAACTACGACTCTTAGCACAGAGTTTAATATGACTTGAAGCTTTGGGACTAATGCTTTGCTCATTTTATGACTCAACAGCTCGACTCTGACTATGCCAAAGAGTGTTTTTTGCACCCTGACGACTTGACTTTTTACATTCTTGTGCTTACTACAAAAATTTCTTCAGGTGAAAGTAAGCTTGAATCCTCAAAAAGAGGATTATTTAAGGACCAAGTTGGCATTGAAGGTTTCTTTTGCCATACCTGTTTTATCATATTTGAATCTGCATTCTCGTTGGTTGGGTTGTCCTTCTTTGACTGTGAAGACTCCATTATTTGTTTGATTCTCCAATTGGGCCTATTGATAGGAGTCTTTGATGTTGTTGTAGGCCTCTGTTCATTGTTGGCATTTGGTTTTTGACTAGGAGCATTGGAAGACTTAGGAATCCAAACCTCTTGATGACCTTTGTTTCTCCATTGTTGACTTTGCTTCATTTTAGTCTTGTTGACTTCTTGAGATCTTCATGCAGGTTTGGTGTAGTTGCAGTTGGCTTATGGTTGACTGGTAGCCAAATCTTTGTATACCCTATGTAAAATCCTTGTCCAAGAGGAACATTCTTTGAGATCCATCTTTGTTCTGTATCCTTTTGAGAGTTGTGGTAGACTTCACCATCATTCAATGTTGTTTTGTTGTATGCCTGCTTCTTAGGTATCCTAGGATATTGTTGAGGTTGATACTTTGTGGACCTTCTTTCTTGGGAGGGACTTGAATTTACTTCATATGCCCTAACCTGCGATTTTGGCACCCATATATGTATGTTACCTCCATAGTACTCCTGTTTATTTAAGCTCCAGTGTGATGCTATCCATCCCATGTGTTTGTCTTTCTGTGTTGATTTCCCGTCTTTAATCCAAACAGGATCATTGAATTTGACTAAACTGCTCTGAACAAACACTTGCTTGACTTTCCTTTGCTTTCTTGAGTACTTTGGCTGAAATAGTTTTTGGGTGTCTCCTTAGAGGTTTCAGTTGAGTCAACAGTTGACTTGAAGTTTTGAAAGCCTGATTTGCTTGAAGAAGCTGATCCATGAGGGTTCTTTGAGGGTAGAGGCATATATTGTCACACCTTCTTTGCTAATCGGTGGAAGTTCCACTTTAGCTTTACTTTTGTCTGCAAGATTTTTCCTCTTTACCTCTAGTCTCGGTGGCATTCTTTGCTCAATAGCTTTCATGGTTGCTTTTTGCTCTATTTGATCTACACTTACTATTGTCTGATATTTTTAAGCTCTTCTAAAGTTTTGTTTGATGGAGATGGATCATCTTCATTAAGATTTTCCATTTGAATTGTATTTGAGAACTTTGTGCTGTCATCCACGGGTAACCAATCTTGGTCTTCATTCTTTGCTGCCTTTGAAGACTGCATCTTCATTGAATTCTGTATCTCTAACATCTTTTGGGCCATTGGCATTACCATTATGATGTCTTCTGGCATATCCTTTGCTGTGATCACGTAGAATTGAGCTTTGATGATATGTGAACTTACTTCAATGGTGTTGGAGATGATTCCCCAGCATTCTGCTCGTTTGTCTCCTGACATGCTCACAAATCCAGGAGCATCTTTCAACTGTGGTTGGCCACATCTTTTCCAAGTGCAAAAAGACATGAGGTTCTTATCTAACTGAAAATCTAGCTTTACTTCTTTTGACAACTTTTCTTCATACTCACCAACAATGTTGCACTTGATCATCTCAGGATTTCTTTCTTTATTGAGTGCTTTTGTGGTGGCGGTGTTCGTGGGTTGAAATTTTTCTACATTGGCTTTGCTTTGATCACCTGCTTCTGTTGATGTCGACTCGTATGACTGTGATACTACACTTTTTTGCAATTGTTGAGCATTTTCCTTCTACATTTGAGTAGCCTTTGACCTTAAAAGGTCCATTGTACTCTCTGGAAGAATCTGTTTCTTCAGAGGAGATTTTGGTGGTGACCTTTGTGTAGCCTTTCGGACTTTAGCTCTCATGGGTTTTGACTTTTTTGTCACCTATTCTGGCAGATTGAGGCTTTGCATCATCCTCAAATAGTCCTTGACTTCAGGTTTAACATCCGTAGATTCTACAAGGTCATGAACCTGTTGAGAGTCATTTCCATTTGCATCTCGATATGCATATGCGAGCTTGGTCTCATGCAACTGCTTGAGCACTATGGGATTTGTCGGCTTTTGGCTTTGACTCGTGGAGATCAACTGAAACTTTTTTCCCCAATGATCTTCATAGAATAATTTTTCTGTATATTTTGATGGTTTCTGGGTCAATGGAAACCTTCCAACAACCATATGATCTTCCAATGGTTTTTGCTTTGAAAGGGTCTGCTGGCTACAAGTTCTTGGGCTTTTAACTGGTGTAGCATTTTCTGGTACTAGAACCAAGCTTGATGAATTTGCAGCTCCCCCCTTCCTAGGGTGATCACTATAGCTTGCTTCATTGTGAGAGCTCAAAACTATTTGGCTCTGGTTGAGTCTCACCTTTTGGGATTGTGAAGGTACACTTTGGGTAGCACTGCTAATGTTTGGTATCTGTAAACCTTCTCCATAGTTTCCTATGTTAACTGGTGTAGCATTTTCTGGTACTAGAACCGAGCTTGATGAATTTGCAGCTCCCCCCTTCCTAGGGTGATCACCATAGCTTGCTTCATTGTGAGAGCTCAAAACTATTTGGCTCTGGTTGAGTCTCACATTTTGGGATTGTGAAGGTACACTTTGGGTAGCACTGCTAATGTTTGGTATCTGTAAACCTTCTCCATAGTTTCCTATGTTAACTGGTGTAGCATTTTCTGGTACTAGAACCGAGCTTGATGAATTTGCAGCTCCCCCCTTCCTAGGGTGATCACTATAGCTTGCTTCATTGTGAGAGCTCAAAACTATTTGGCTCTGGTTGAGTCTCACCTTTTGGGATTGTGAAGGTACACTTTGGGTAGCACTGCTAATGTTTGGCATCTGTAAACCTTCTCCATAGTTTCCTATGTATCTCCGTGAAACATGACAAATTATTCCCTAAGTCAAGCTGTAGATAGCATTATCTTTGCCCTGATATTGTCTATCCCATGGGTCTCCTATGATATGAGCTTCTGTGGTTTCATGACCCAAGGCATCATAAATGCTAGGATCTCGTCTATATCTACTACTATTTTGGTCAAAATATATACTTGTTTGGTCACAACATCGAAGCTTGATTTTTGATGGAGGAGAGTTTGGCTCTGAACAAATTTCTGGGTTCACTCAGGTAATATCCTTTAGCTCTAGAGAGGACGGGCTAAAATACATTCTTTCCTTTGAAATGAACCATCCTTTCTGATTAATCACTTGATGCACTTCTATGAGCTGGTATGTGGGCCGTTCAAACATTGGTTGATCCTTTTTGTACAACTGTCCTTTTTGGTCCACATAGTGTGCATATGAATTATGCGTACCATACAATGCTAACATCATTCTGTTTGATGTGTCGCATAGACTCGTGAATGATTGCACACTTGTGTCATGGATGCAAAATCATTTGCAAACCTAACAGACTTTTCAACCTTCAGTGATATCTGGACACCTTGACCAAATTCATGCAGGAATTTGTTGTTCGAAGAATCAATTTTAAGCTTTCCACGTGCCTGTGCATCTTTATGCTGATTTTGAACTTGTAGTACTTATATTGGTGCTTCTAATGGTAATGCAAAATCATCCAATTGCATTAAAAGTGATGGGTTTGATGCACTTTCATCAAGATTCACATTCCCAATTTTTTCTGTACCTTGGCTGGCAGTTGATGTATCCTTGTTGTCTGGATTTCTTGGACAATATTCAACAAAATGTCCACCTTTTTGTCCACAATCTGAGCAATATGCCATGACTGGTGGTATTTCAATTGGCTCTATCGTGTTAAGCTCTTGAGGAGCTTCTTTTTCTATGCTTGCCAAATTATTGGCATCTTCTTTTAGAACACTGAGCATCAAGCTGTAGACTGCTCCATCTTGACCTTTGTACCGTCTTTGGCTTGGTTCTCCAATTAGATTGGCTTCTATTGGTTGATCTGTTGGATCTTGCATTTCTGGTTCTTGATTGTAGATCTAACCACTATAATCCATGTACAATGACCCTAATTGCATATGCACCAAATGTATGCTTTGTTGGCTTGTGCAGATTTCTAGATAACCACTTGGGTTGATTTTTTGCACCTCTATCTGCACTTCGTTTTTAAGCTTGCAATACCTAGCTCCACTGAAGTCTGTGAAAATCTGGGAGTTCTCTGAATTTGGTTTTACTTTGATCAATAGGATCTCCTGTGTTGCTTTTGTTGTTCATCAAGTATCTATGGCCTTTTGAATATGTATACAAGACTTTATCTCCATTGTATCCATAAAGCTGTAAAATCTGCTCTATTGCACTTGTACCTGTGTTACCACTGCTACTGTCTTTCTCTGTTGTACTTGAACTCTCAGCTCGAGATGAGTCCATGTTGACTGGTTATGTAAAAACCTCTCCTAGTAGACTTTGGTATTGATTAGCAAAAAAAAATTCTGCTCAAGTTTGATAAGACTGTTTTTGCCAAAGTACTTTTGGCAGTTGATTTCTCTAAGACTCACAAGAGTTGATTAACTCTAGCTCGAAAGTGTAAATTGATTGCAGCCTTTGAAATGATGAAAATCTAGGCCTTGAATAACCTAACGTGCATATTAGATTGTTATCCGTTTTTTCCCACTTGACTTGAACTCAGCTCTTGTCAAGCTGCCAATTCTTTGTCTGCAACCTGGTTCTTCAATCTAAGCTAAGTGAGTCGGCAATTGAGATTTCCAAATTCTACCCTTGCAAGGAGCTAAAGGACTAATTTGTAACTTGAAACTGAGTTAAGAGGTACCAATTTGGATCCGATGAAACCCAAAATTGACCAGTGGCCTTGTATTATGTGGTTCTAACATTGTACAAGCTCAAAAGTCCAAAATCTTGTTTCTGGGGATCAAAAGTAAATAATCCTTATTATTTACTTTCCTCAGTTTCTACACTTTTTAGGCTTGTTTTGCCAAGTAATTACCTTGTTCTGGTCTATGGACAAGTTCGGTTGAGTTTGATCAAGATTTGTCCAAGTTATGATCTGTTTAGTGTCCGCAGACTCTGATTCTAAGAATCTGGCTTAAGTTTCAATTTTGTGATCCAAATTTCACCAAATTTGATTTGTGGAGTCTACTTGGTGTGTTTGACCCTGTGGTATACTCAATTGTGCAAAATTTTTCAATTCTAGAGCAAAAGTAAATAATCGCGATTATTTACTTTGTTTTTTTTTCAAAAGTAATAATCGCGATTATTTACTTTTGGCAATTTTTGGTCAATTGAGCATGTACACTTGTTTAACACATCAATATAAGCCTGTAAGTCAAGTTTTACTGAATTTGAACAAGATTTACCAAGTCACACTCAAGTTCTTGACAACTAGTATAGATTTCAGTTTTTATCAAGGTTTTGGTATGTTTTGTGATCCAAACTTCATGAGCCTTCACAAAAGATGTTTGCAATCATGATTAGAGTCTATGGTATCAACCTTGGTCAATTTTGAGCCAAAAGTTAATAATCGCGATTATTACCTTTTGACCTAAAATGACAACTTTTTTCAACTTTTTCAGAGGAGAGTCTTTTTATGATCTATTTTGAGCCTATGAATCAAGTTAAAACTTAATTTGAACAGGATTCACCAAGTCAGACTCAAGTTCTCGACAATCAGTATAGGTCTTTTGTGCCTTTGCAAAAGTTGTTTGTGCACATGTAATGAATCACTGGTATCAACCTTGATCAATTTTGAGCCAAAAGTTTATAATCGTGATTATTAACTTTTGACCTAAAATGAAAACTTTTTTCAACTTTTTCAAAGTAGAGTCTTTTTATGATCTATTTTGAGCCTATGAATCAAGTTAAAACTTAATTTGAACAAGATTCACCAAGTCAGACTCAAGTTCTCAACAATCAGCCAAAATTCAGTTTTTAGCAAGTTTTTGGCATGTTTTGTGATCCAAACTCTATGAGCCTTCACAAAAGATGTTTGTAATCATGCATAGAGTCTATGGTATCAACCTTGATTAGTTTTGAGCCAAAAGTTAATAATCGCGATTATTAACTTTTGACCTAAAATGATAACTTTTTTCAAGTCTTTTTATGATCTCTTTTGAGCCTATGAATGACGTTAAAACTTAATTTGAACAAGATTCATCAAGTTCAGACTCAATTTCTCGACAATCAGTATAGATTTCAGTTTCTGTTAAGATTTTGATCTGTTTTGTGATCCAAACTCTATGAGCCTTCACAAAAGATGTTTGCAATCATGCTTAGAGTCTATAATATCAACCTTGATCAGTTTTGAGCCAAAAGTTAATAATCGCGATTATTAACTTTTGACCTAAAATGAACAAATTTTTCAACTTTTTTCCTAAGCAATCTTTTTATGATCTCTTTTGAGTCTCTGAGTCAAGTTAAAACTTAATTTGGACAAGATTCATCAAGTTCATTAATTGTTTTGTGTCCGCAGACTCTGATTTCAAGAATTTGGCTTAAGTCTCACTTTTGTGATCCAAATTTCACCAAAATTGATTTGTGGAGTCTACTTGATGTGCTTGACCTTGTGGTATGCCCAAATATGTAAGATTGTCACTTTTTGGAGCAAATGTAAATAATCACAATTATTTACTCTGGCAATTTTTTTGCAAGTTTTTGTGCCAATCTTGACACAGATCTGTTAAGAACCTCAAGTTAAGGTCTCTAGCCAAGTTTCATCAAGTTTGGACTATTTTTGGTCAAATAGTCATCATTTTTCTGTCCGCAGACTGACTTTGCAAATTTGGTGACAATTATCAATCCAATGATCCAAATCCTACCAAATTTGTTTTGTGGACTTATTACAACATGGTAAAACTAGTGGTATGCTGACTTGGTCAAAAAAGTTGAAAAATGGGGCAGATGTAAATAATCGCGATTATTTACAAGTGGCAACTTTTTTCATCTTTTTGATCAACTGAGCATATACACATGTTTATCACATCAATATAAGCCTATGAATCAAGTTTCATCAAGTTTGGACAATTTTTTTCCCAATTTCCACTCAAGATTCAAAAAGTCAGTACAAACTTTAGTTTTTACCTAGTTTTTGGTCAGTTTAGTGATCCAAATCTTTTGTGCCTTTACAAAAGTTGTTTGTACACATGTAATGAGTCAATGGTATGAACCTTGGTCAAATCTGAGCTGAAAGTTAATAATCGTGATTATTAACTTTTGGTCCAAAATGAACACTTTTTTGAACTTTTTCATTGGATAGTCTTTTCATGATCTATTTTGAGCCTATAAATCAAGTCAAAACTTAATTTGGCATAAAATGTCAAGAAAAAGTAAATAATCTGAGTTTTGGTAAACTTTTGAAAATTTTACCTTAAAGTGTCCTTAAGCTTACCCACTGGTTCATACAACTTTTAGGCTTACTGTCCACTTGGATTGACTGGTTTGGAGTCTTTTCGTGCTATTTCTAGTCGTAGACCTGAAACTCTGCAACTTCACATGAACAACTCACAGATGGTTCGTTTGGAGTGAGCAATTTTCTGAGATCCCACCTCGGATTCTACTTACCCTACTCCTAGGTTCTACTGCAATTGGGTTGTGGAAAGTGTCCACAAACACTCGTTTTCTTGTTTTTACGGTTTTCAGAGCCTTGATCTTAAGACTTGTCTCGCCTTTCAATCATTCTCCAAATCCTAAATTAAATCTACAATCCTACCGCCTAAAGACACTCAGCAAGTACAATTACTTCCAAGCTACCTCTACACACCAAAAGACTACAATCTTAAGCTATGCGGTTTCTAAAAAGAAAGTTTTACTCTAGGTGAACCTAGAACCTAGAGGAAGTTAATGAACAAAGTTACACAAGACGCTCGTGTTTTCCCTAGTTTAGGTCTATTCGTCCCCGGCAAATGGTGTCAAATGTGGGACGCATGTTTAACCTCACCATCCTATCTTATTGTAGTATTAGCGAGAACCACGATTAATTTGTCAAACCATGGAATGAAGCTGACTCGACTAGTGCATAGAGGCTACAAGAGGTTGTCAATCTCTTGGAAAACAACTAACAACTCGCATCTAACGCAGGCTACACTCAAGTGACTGAAATCACCAAAAGCCAATCGCTCATCGTCGGCAAGCAAATCACATCCCATTACAGCATCAAATGACATCCAAACGTAACAAAACTTCTAGGACAAGTTTATAAGACCTAAGCACACATGCCTGTGGCCTCAAATCCCATTTTAGGTCAAGCTCCAAAATCGTGATTATTAACAACAATGGATTTTTGACCTAGTCGTTTTCGATCCAGAATGCATCTAAATGCTTAGCAATGATGCCCCAATACCTCACCTATACTTAGTTTTTTATTTGAACATGTAAATTCTTAGTTATGATGAAATTAGGCCGCAGATCAGCGACGTCAAAAGCTACAAAATACTGTGAATGGCTTACGTCAATGCGTGAGCTCTTACCTGCAGTGGTTGCAATGCAACAAACGCATTCGCAATGTAACAACCGGAGAGGGAGTAGGAAGCAAGAGAAGGAGAGAAGTGAGCGCCGTTAGCTCACGCTGTGTATTTCTTATCCAAAAACTTAATTAAAAATTAACAAAGCTGGCTTTTATACCTTAGCCAAGGTCTAAAATGTGTAATGTCCAGCGCCCAAGACCTTTGAGATTCCACATTTATTGTATCTACAACCTAGGTACAGTAAGTGACTTGTTCTTTACAACTTGGAACTCCCATTGATCCTGTAACACAACAAAATATTACAATGGCTTGAAATAAATCGGGAATTTACAATACATGACCATTTTGGGAAAATGTGGAAAATGTGTAACTCCAATCTCTACTGCTTCTTCACTTTGATCTTCGATGTGCATCCGTACCTCTTCAGTCTTTAGCCGCTTCTGTTAACTAACGTTGACTCAGTTAACACTTTGGCTGTGTCTAGCTTACATGATGTTGAGGAGCCTTTGTCTTTTGATGAAGCACAGAATTCAAAAAATTGGATGGTTGCCATGCAATTAGAATATGATGCACTTATAGAAAATGACACATGGACTTTATGTGATTTGCCTCTTGGAAAAAATGCCATTGGTACGAAGTGGATTTACAAGTTGAAACGCAAGTCGGATGGTGAGATCGATCGCCATAAGGCTCGACTTGTTGCAAAGGGTTATGCACAACAAAAAGGCATAGATTATGAAGAGACCTTTTCTCCCACTTGTCGTATGACTACTGTACGTTTTCTATGTGCATTAGCAGCTCATTTTGGTTGGGACGTACATCAATCAGACATTGTTACTGCTTTCTTGAATGGTGATATATTTGAGGAAGTTTATGTAACGCAGCCTCGCGGTTTTGTCAAGAAAGGACAAGAGGACAAAGTGTGCAAATGTAACAAGGCTTTGTATGGGTTGAAGCAATCTCCTCATGCTTGGTCTGAGAAAGATGACACTCATGTGGTCAAACAAGGCTTTTGTAACAACCCAACAGAAAGCACATTGTATGTAGAGCGTGAGGGTGATGTACTTCTCATTGTGGCTCTTTATGTAGATGATTTGCTGATCTCTAGACCAAATGAGAGATATATTGCTGAATTTAAGGCTGATTTGAATGCTACTTTCAAGATGAAAGATTTGGGGCTGTTGCATCATTATTTGGTCATAAAGTTACAGCATTGTGATGATGGTATTGCCTTGTGTCAGAAAAGTTACATAGAGACATTGCTATGTAAGTTTGGACTTGAGGATTGCAAACCTATTACCACTCCCATGGAAACAGGTTTGAAGTTGAGTCTACATGATGCTGGCGATCCTACTGATGTCACTCTTTACCAAACTGCTATTGGTTGCCTCATTTATGTATGCAGCACGAGGCCAGAGATTCCGTTTGCAGTCTCACAGGTCAGCAGATTTATGCATAGCCCAGGGTCTAAGCATTGGCAGGATGTCAAGAGGATTTTTCACTACCTTAGTGGCACTTTACATCTTGGCTTGTTTTATCCCAAGGGGGATCATTGCCACCAAATTTACATGATTTTTCAGACTCAGATTGGGATGGTTGTTTTGACACGTGAGTGTCCACAAGTGGTTTTTGTTTCATGCTTGGTAGTTCATGTATATCATGGTTGAGCAAGAAGCAACCTACTGTGGCCACTTCAAGTTGCGAGGCTGAGTACAAGGCAGCCTTCACAGCTACAGTTGAGTGTGTATGGATCAGATGCCTTATGGCTAATTTGGGAGTTGGACAGAACACTACCAACACTATCTACACTGATAGTCAGAGTGCATTGGCAGTTGCAAGGTACCAGTTTCTCATGCTCGCACAAAGCACATTGAGGTGCATTACCACTATGTCAAGGAGAGGCTCTCAACAGGAGAGATCAGCTTGGCTTATGTGCCAACACAGGACAACCTTGCAGATCTTTTCACAAAGGCATTGTCTCGTGAGAAGCTCGAAGCTTTCCGCAAAGCTTTGGGCTTACTCCCCTTTGTGGACTGATCATGTCCTTAGGGCATGGCACTTCCCTTTACTCATGTGCCAACTCTCATTCACTGCATCACTCCAGGGGGGGTTTGTTACCATATACATGTGGTAGTGATGTGTGTGAACACCCTAGGACCGCCGGGGCATTTTTTCCCTCTTTAGGAGGTTTTTTCCCCCGTGCATTGTATATACGCCCATCACTCTAGGGCTATCTATCTTTCCATTGCACACCAAGTAACACGCTCTCTATTGTGTGCCTTGATCTTTCTTTGTCTTCTGCAAGCTGTGTGTGTTTCTCTGCAACCCTAATTCCAACAATAGAATGAATCACAAATGTTCCCATTCCTTGCCTTTTCACTTTCTTTGTTTTTTGCTCAAGAGTGTGTAAATAAGCACATAAATTCTTAGAGCAAAGTACTTCAACCTTACATGCTTGTCATGAAACTCTTTCATGCGTAGTTTTTGGGCGTATATTGTGACAACTACCTTTAACTTAATTTCATCTAACTTTTCTATGTGGTCCAAGTGGTTGGACCATTCATGTCCATTCTGTTTAAGTTTGTTTGTTGCTTGCAAGGTTGGAATAAAAAATTCTATCGGGCGGTAAAATAGCATGAATAGGTATGGTTCTTACCTCAAGGTAGACTTCTAGTACAAAGCTTAGTCAAAGAGTCCTCTTCTATTAGAAATTCAAGAAAAATCCATAATTTTTTTCCTTCACTCCTATTTCTTGCCATTTTTGCAACTATGGTCTACTTCAAGGTATTCTATCCTCCTTCAAGAATATACTTATCAATTTTCACCCTACTTGAACAATTAATTTGGCCTCAATCTCAATTTTAGCAATTTCTAGAGTCGAAAAGTCAAATTTTTACTTTACACTCACTCTTGATGCACAAACTCACTTTTGACTTGATGGGTGGCTTTCTTAAGTTAAGGTGAATACATGACCCAAATCTTGAAAACTTTTGAGCTCAAAATCTAAAAAAGAAGAGAAAAGCATGATTTTTTTACAGGGATCACCCAAAAATGCTCTTTTTTTCCTTTTTCCAGGTTTATGGCTTTTATACCACTCTTTTAATCACAACAACTAGCATGTAGATTGTTTTAGCTTTGTAGGTTGAATCAACAAGTAATTAGCCCTCTTGACACCAAGCCGATTGGCTCTTTCTCAAACTCTATAGATCAACTTGCAACTAATTTTCATACATGTGCTTAGTCAAAAAAGCTAAACACACATGTTAAATCATAGGTACAAAATTATCTCCAGTTTAGCTCTAAAAAAAAATCACGATTCACTTCTATAAAGGTTGGTGACCAACTTTTTGTAAAATTTGATTGTGATGATTGTGCATTCACACACTCTAGTACATACAATTTATGCCCTTAAATCACAATTTTACAAAGATGCACTGCTTTATTTGGACTTTCTTTACTTTAGAGTCTTAACAAGATAAAGGTATTTTCAATAACATGCAAATCCATATGAACTCTAAAATTTCTTCCGTTTTCTTGCATTTTTATTGCCTAGTGCAAACTTCACCGCTCGAACATGCAATGAAGCCTTGCACCAAGATCTAGCCCTATAAAAAACACTTGCCTTAACTATCTAACACTCTTGAGGTGAGAAACTCACCACAAAAAAACAAGTACCAAGGAAACCCTAGTCTCCTCTTCTTCTAATCTATCCTATCTACTACCCTACCTAAAGCAACTTTGTTGGACACGTTGGTGTTCACACTAGTCTAGGTACTCATTCCTCGGCAATCTCACCAATATCTCGGGACCCAATGATCAACACTTCTCACATCTATGAAAGAGACATAACCAAGACTAAAATGTCAATCCCAGGAAGCAAGGGACTTGAATAGGGCGTGGAGGCACACCAAGAGGTTTTCAATCTCTCATTTGAAAATAATACACTCTTCATTGATAGTCAATGTGAAAGTGTTTTGTGTGCATGTGGGGAAGGGGAGAAGCAAAGTGCATGGCTATGTGGGTGGAGCAAAGTCAGGAGATTCATATTCTTTGTGTATTTAAAGAATAAGGTAGTATGTATAGTGGGCAGGTGTTCGACCGCTCGATCACGGATAGAGATATAATGCCTTTACCCCAATAAACTCCCACTTAAAGGCGATGCATTGATAAGTAAGTGCTAATAGCTAACCTACTAGTATGTACAAAGAAATAGGTGAGAGACTCTCCATGCTAGAGCGTGCATGTAAATCCCGTAGAAAAATCTATACGGTCTGCAAAGCTCCACTATGCATCATGCTACCGTTTGTCATTGTATGAGTGACAATCTGTGCTACAAATGCTCACACTATAGCTCCTAGGTTAGGTATTGACACTAATAGGTTGTAACATGAGACACCAGAGTGATGACAAAATCTATGCAAACATGGTTGTCCTAGCCTCCCCTATGCTATCTATATACATTGCATCATCAAGACTACTCATTGCATATGGATTTGTCGTCATCACTGACACTAGGATGGATACATTCCTCTCACCCATAAGCGGAACCATGCACCTTGGCATCAACTCATCAGCCTCTAGCATGAGCATGTCAAAAACTCCATGTCTATAATATTTTCCTATGTCTCTAGGGAGAAGACATGCTCTACCCCTGCTTGCATAGACTCTAAGAACACTTGATGTGTCTCACTAGAGCACTGCCACTATATATACCTTTGTCTCTATCGAGTCTACTAGTACGTCCTACACAACTAAATGATTTATCTCGTAATCATGTTGTGGAGCTCACCCAGAAAGAAGACATGTCTTGTCTCATGCTCAATGCATGTCAGCAAAAAAACTAAGACTATGCCATCTCAAACCTCAGATACAGGCATAGGATATACCAAGCCACTATGGAGCTCCCCTAGAAATCATTAATAATCTGTAATGCATCTGGAAATACTGCTCTGTAGAAGTGTCTAACACTCACAATCTACTAACTATCTCACGAAGGTTAAGCTCTATCTTAGTTGAGGAACATATTGCACATGTCATAGCATACATGATGCAACATTGGAAACAACAAGCGAGCATCTCTTGCACCTGCAATGTCAAACGCCAAACCATCGGCCAAGTGCACATAACCTAAGCTCCCACTAGAGAATGTGTTGAACCAGTCACAATATGGTGTGATGTGGAAACTTTTATCCTCATCTATCAACCAACAGGGGGACTGTCACATCTAAAAGACATGCAAGCAGGGTACTCTCAACCACCTAGCCATCACATAGTAAAATTGTAGAAATGCATAAAACATGGCAAGAAACAGGGAAAATTTTGATAGAGTTTCCCCAAATTATTGAATAGAAAATAAAAAATGTCACCAAAAACACATGAAAATAGACATCCAATGTGTTTGTAAATAGATCCACAAATGGTATACATACACTACAAAAGCCTGGCAAATTGTCTCACTCATGAACGAGTGGTTCTATGGACAATTGCACATGTCCAAAAACCTTATAAACTTGTGAAGCTACTACCCCCCATGAGCTATCTGTAGCTCAAGCTATATCCAAATATGCACACATAGAATAAACTACACAATATCATACTAAAAATGCTCTCTAGAATGGCCCATATAGTCATACATGAGCACTATCTATGCCACATAATTTGTAATGAAAGGAATGTGCAACCTGTGAGAAAAATAGCCTGGAATCTGGCACACACTACCTCATCGATCGAAAAAACACGTCAACCAAAAACTAAACGCATAGCACAACCAACCACCTATGGTCGTAATAAATTCCATCCAAGAGCCAACCGTGCTCAAGGGAAAATCACTACAAGATGGTCCATTAGAGCCGTATGTGTCCTATGTGTGCCATCGAAGGGGGAAAATGGAGAACCATTGAAGCCGAAATACCATCAAGGGAGGGTGCTGTCAAGGAGCTGTTGTGGTGCCTAGAGGAGAGCCATTGGCCACTCTCACTTGATCGTCTCCTATTGAATTGTTGAATTGAAGTTGGGAGGCCAAGGTGCCAAGGATGTAAATCAGATCCAAAATCACTCTGAAATGGGGGTCGAAGGCCAGCCAATGGTGAAGCTATGCAAGAGGAGAGCCAAGTCTCTCTCTCTCTCTCTCTCTCTCTCTCTCTCTCTCTCTCTCTCTCTCTCTCTCTCTCTCTCTCTCTCTCTCTCTCTCTCCCCCCACCCCCCCTTGAGATATTAGATGCTAGCTCTTTTTTCTCTTTTGAGAGTGCGTGTGTGAAGAGAAGATAAAAAAAATATTTCACTCTCTGTTGATTGTTGATCAAATTGCAAACTTTGTGTGTGTGGATCACACACACTTTCCCTTCTCTATTGATGAGCTGAGCCTTCCAATGCTTCAATGCTACCAACTTTCTACTCAAGGAAATTCTCTACTCGTTGATTGATTTCACAATGCCTTCGGTTGTGTGCGTGAGCCGTCTGTTTGGCTTTTTCTATGCCCAATTTCCACTCAATTGTTATAGGATATCCAAGATCTTCAAGCTTGGAAGACCTGTTGCCTAGCTTGCTTCAAGATGCACATAGCGCTACCCAACCTTACATGCTCATTGTGTAAGGTTTCCATTTCTTGCTTGATTTATGACTGCAAAATCTACTGCACTTGGTAATGATTTGGTGCCCACTTCAAATGCCCAAAATTGCATGCATCTCAAGCTCAATTTCCCATAATCTTGCGTTTCCCAAGCCTTGTTGCATTCCCCCTACTTGCTCATTCAACTTGCATGCTCAAGACTTGCTCACCAAATGTGTGTGTGTGTACACTACACAACCTGCTCAATTTCTTTCAATGTCTGTTGATGCTTTTGACTTGCTTTGCAAGCCTTGGATTGCCTACACTTGATTTTTTTCTTAATTAGATTTTCTAAATTTGGTCTTGCTTTCAATCCTTTTGTTTATGCTCAATTCTAAGCTTATGGAAGCTCTCTGTAGTAGCAAGGATTTCACACACTGCTATGCAACTTTCCAAGCCCTTCTACAAGCTCACTACACTCCTTTGCTTGAGCCTCCCCCTTTTCTTGATTCTTGTAGAGATTCTAAGCTTCCCCTTGAAATCAAGAGGGGTTCCACATTTCAAGGAAGCTAAGCTCTACCCGGTTTTCTACGATCTACCTTCTCCTTGCTAAATTTGGGTTGAGCTATCTCTGATCCAACATAGCCAGTCACGCAGCTACCAAGAGGTCGTGAGAGGCGAGGCAGCCGGGGGGGGACGTGGTTGGTTGCCACCGTCGTGATCGTTTCCACGACTCTGGTACCAATTGAAAGTGTGATGTGCATGGATGTGTGTGTGCAAGATGTGCAATCTGTACAGGGAAAGGGAGAATTAGAGTGCACAGCTATGTGGGTGGAGCAAGTAATAAGTCAAGAGCACCTCATTCCTTGTGTATACGAAGAAAAAGGTGGGATGTATAGTGGGTAGGAGATCGACTACCCGGTTGTGAGAAGAGGTGTAATGACGTTAACCCAGCACAGTGTACATTCTATTTGCAAAAGACCCATTATAAATGTTAGGAAATAGGACGTAGCTAAATAGATAGTAGAGTAGCTTACCTAATGGAGAGGAACAAATTTTCACACAAGAGATTATAAAGTAGAGAGAAGAGAGAGAGCACACACGATATATGTGGTTCACCCAATGTGGGCTACATCCATGAGAAATTAGCCACTCAATGGATTTAGTACTTCAAACAAGAAGTAGGCTACAAAAGGATGATACCCTTAATAGAGCTCCCGCCTTGCTTCACTCTCACCAACTCACACCCACCTTGTTGCATCAAATTCACAATACATCACAATGCTTCACCTCTTCAATGCATTTTCGTATGTAGAAAAGGCCTCCTTTTATAGGCCAAAAGGGCTACCGTCTCTCATGAGACGCAGTCATGTGTAGCCGCCCTTGTGTAGACAAGTCCGAGTTGAATTCTCCCATGCGCCCTTGTGTGGCCACCCTTGAGAAGACATGTCCGATTTAAAATCGGCCATCGCAGCCATTGACTTCTGGCCACCGGCCATTGACCATCGGCCAACCTGCCAACCAACCGATCGTTTTTTGACCACTTTCAAGCCGTAGTCCGGCCATAATATTTCAACAAAAAGGGATATTCCAATGGAACATGGAAATTTTGATTTTTTGGCGAGTGATTTTTCTTCACCCACGATGGCTTCTCCTCATAACAAGGGCCTTACTAATGTGCGTTTTTAATAAAATAATTTACAAGGGGTGAATCAAGCTCCATACTTAACAAGAAAAAATATGAACTTTACATGGGCCTTGTAAGAATCCCTAATTTTAAGGGATTAAGGCTAATTTTGTGTAGACTTTGGGAGACAAATGCATTTAATAGGTTACTTTTGAGTAGGATTCTCTAGCCTTTTTTTAGCGCCATGTAGGCTATGGTCCTCTTAGAGGTCCCTTTCTCTCTCTAGCTCTTTGAAAGTGAAGGGAAAAAGGTCTTCTGGAATTACTAGCGGGTCGTCATTGATGGACGTTTGTAGCATAGCTATCTGACACTAACATAATGTCAATACTCAGGGAAGCAACTCAGATGGGGCACATAAAATTTGTGAGGGTGTCAACCTAAAGAAGTTAACCTATGAAACAAAGTTATCTCTAGCATTATAAAATCTTCACTCTCAAATCTGGGAGTACGTCAGTCGTACAAGCATATTTTCATGTGAGCAACACGAGCAATAGAATTACTTAACATATAAAGTGAACAATTTATGTATCTTTCTATATGAAAATATATATCTATGTGTGTGCGTGTGTGTGTGTGTGTGCGTGTGTGTGTGTGTGTGTGTGTGTGCACATATATGTGCATGTGTGCATGCGTATTTCTTAACTTGTAGTGAGCTTAAACAATGTGTTTTTTTTTTAAGTTCTACATAATTTAGAGTTCTATATCTTGCAAGGATCACTACCATCAAATGCTCAAATGATGAAATCATCAAGGGGTCACCGCTCCACCTTGATGTGGATAATTATTTAGATACACATAATTAGACATCTTTAAAAGTGGGTTGACTAGCTCATGGAGGGAATTGTAGAATGAAATGATGAGACAAATCAACAGTTTTTAGCAAACCTCATAGACATCACATGTATAGCTAATCCAATATATATGCATGTGTATATGTCAGAACAAAATTTCATGCGTTCATATACTTACTAATCACTAGGATCAAGGGGTCACCACTCCACCTTGCATATGTGCGTGTAACCCTATCTAAGCACTATTTCAAGTTCATGTATTTTCCTTTAAAAAACTAGCCAGATTCTTGTTTGTATAGCGGCAACCAGATTCTTGTTTGTATAATGGACTATTTTTTACAAAAAAACATTCTCTCCTTATGAGAGACCTCACATGAGGATTTTGAAGCAATCATACAATTTCAAAAAGTTTCCAACTATCATGAAAATTTAAGTAGATATGCCTTTTCAATTTGACATCAAGTGTTACAAGGAAAGAGATAGAACAAAATATTTCTATGAGTTCACGAAGCCCATGCCATAATAAATAACTCCAAAACTTGTGATACCCACACATTATGAACGAACTTTACACGACTGTCAAGCGTGATATTTATAAAAAGAGGCCGAGAATGAAAGGAGGCATTTTTTAGGGGAAATATGCACCCGTGCACACACATACAAGACTTCTAATTTATTTGAAGTAGACCCTGATGTCATCCCAATGTTGAGCACTCAATAATGAGTGACAAGAAAAAAGTACATTTTGCTGTTCTACATAAACAATAAACCCATTAAAAAATTTACCTCAAGACGTATCATTAAAACAAATCTTTGAAGAGAAACAATTAATCTTGACTTCTCTTGCTGGGTAGGGACAATAAATTGTGCCAAAACCCTCACATGTTTCTTCTTGTCATTACGTGAGACCTCACTTATGCTCTCCATCCAAGAGGCCACTTGATGATTCCCTTCCCAGAAAAAGAACATCTTTCCCTTCAACATGGACCATTGATTGTTGTTTTCAAGCTCATCCTCAAATCTTTGTAAACCATACGCCAATACTTGTCCCAAGATTTTGTAATGTCCTCATCAACATCTCTAGTGAACCATCTGGAAGATTTATGGATAAGATGAACATACCTTTGATCTTAAGGTACCCTTCTTCTTCAAAAACCTTCTTAAGTAGAGAAAGGTCCCTTCTAAGCTCTCATACTCTCTCATTTATCAAACATCTACAAAGAGGAATCATAGGGGTCATACATCCTTTGTTCAGGGTTAAACTGTCTATAAACTCGGAGCCTTGAGTCCTGGTAATAGCTTGTGGGATGACCTCCTCAACCTCTTTGTCATCTGTCACCTTCTTATTGTCCTTGATACCCCCATCTACATCCTTATCATTGGTGGCCTCTTTATCTCCTTGATCATCCTGAATGTCTTCTACTTTGTTAATTAGCCTAAGCATTTTCAGCTTTATCAACAACTGATTTCTTCGAGCATACACACATTCCTATCCCCTTTGGCTGGAAGAAGATAGAAGAACTGGAGCTTGCTATGATGCACTCCTTGCACCCTTCAAGTGTCGCTCAACTAGAAACCTTGAGAAACTATGCAATTAGGATTGTTCCTACAAGGCTGACCCGGGTAGAGCCTCCCTTCAGAATTGAGGTAGTGCAATACATGCTCGATGTGGATAGCAACTTGTGGAGTAACAGGAAAAGCAAGGCCAATTGGTTCAGGATCCTGAATGTCATGTCTAGCATGATTGCGATTGGAAGGTGGTTCTCAAACATTTGCTGATGGAAGAATCTCGTCACCACATTGCTCATTTGGTACCCAGAGCGTATCCTACCAACCCTCTTCTTATCCGCCATCGTCACCCACCTCACATGCTGATGCTGCTGAGCCAGATGAATTGGATGAGGAGTTTGACAACACACCGCATCAAAGCTAGGTAACATTGCAAAGGATGTTACATCCCACCCCCACAACCATTCTATATCCTCACAATTCTATGTCCTCATAGGGGTTTCACCGGCGAAACCCCTGGAATGGCACACTCCAATCCTCTCAGCCACCTACTATACATCATTTCATCAATCATCACCCACATACATAGCGTCCTGCTCTTGGACCCCCAAAAGCTCACATGCTATTGAGAAAATGGCTATCATTTCCATGACATCATATAATCATGTCAACCTACAAAATGTGGCAGCAAATCATCATGTTTGAAAACCTAAGCATACCCCAACCTATACTGATAGGAAGCTGAGGAAGAGAGGAGTTTCACCGCCAAAACCCCTCCAATACCTTATATGAAGCTGAGAGAGAGGAGTACCTGGTCATGTTTTTGCTGGTTACGCTGTTTCATTGTGTGCTCTAGGGATCGCAGAGGAGGATACATAGTTGCACAATTGAAGAGGTCCACACAAGTGTTCGGAGTAGAAATACTAGGGGGCCAAGAAAGCGTTTCATTTCAGTAGGCATGTTAATCTTAATGAGCATCTGAGAGTTAGAGGGGCTATTGATGCATTCACTTGAAATGACCACAGCGTGTAGGATGAGGGTGCTGGTTACATTTCTATTTTAAATCTATTTTTAATTTGTTGAATATATGTAGTGTTGAAACTATGAAAATGATAACACATGATAAATAATAAGCTAAAATTAAAGAAATAATAAGCTAAAATTTGTTTAAGATGGTTTCTAAAAAAGATATTCATAATTAAAATTTTATAAAATTTTTAAATAATGGGTGTTGGCCTTCAAATTTATGCTTGATTCATATTTAAAGTAAGATACTCCGCATTGAATATAGTCAATCATCACTTTAAAACAAAATATCTTGTGCTTTATTACTCACTCTCATACCATCATATAAACGAGTCCCGTTTTCTGTTTGACACTGTCTTTTGCCACTTTTGCCTTCTACTTTCTGTAAATGTAAATACTGCAATTATACGAGATGAGAGGAGCACTAAACAGATAGAGCTTGCAATTGCAAATGGTGTTGTGGAGATCTCATGCCATGAGTTAAGTGCACTTTTTAGATTAGTAGAGCATGCAATAAGTTTTCATCAAATATTTGGTGAGTAGAATAAAGGTCTATCAAGACAATCTCCTGTTATAGAAATTGAGGAAGAGTGTTCAATACAGCATGCAGTGGAGGAGAAAGGTAAGCCAAAAGCAACACAGACTGCTAGTTTGGAAACTACCACTGCACATAGCATATTTGAGATGCTTAGAAATCTGCCACATTGAGATGCTTAGAAATTTGCCAAAAAAGAACTCTTTAAGAGAAAACTTTGAGCTGGTTTGCAAGATAAGAAATATTGTTGAGCTACCACAAAGATATGATGGAAACATCATGTTTGAGCTTCCATATGCAGACCCTACCAACAGGACAACATGAGAAAATGACAAATTTGATGGGGACATGTTTGGACAAATGCAGTAACAAGCAATATCGCTGGATTTGATGGGATTGTCAAATTCAAAAAATGTGGTGGACACTTGATGTGCCTAAACAATATATGTTCAGGAGTGGAAAGATCAAAAGAAATGAACGAAAAGTTTTGGATAGGGCATTTGTCAAAATTCTGTCTCTAAGGATTCACGACAGGTAGCTATGGAAGCCTAAAATTCTTTTATTGTAACCTTCACCCAACTTGCATCTCGGAATGACCTTGTAAGCTCATTCTTTGCTTGCCCTCAGAGATCCCTAGCAAGAGAATAACAAGGGGGATTCTTCACATGGGTTGCCACTTACACCTAGTTGCTGAGGGTGTTGCAAAACGGGCAATGGTGGATGTTAAAGTCAAAGTGAAGGACATGATATCTAAAGATTTTGTGGGTAGGCCAAGGTCTTTCCAACAAAAATTGGCAAAGAAAATAGTACTGCAATCAGCACTTTTTATAGACCACTCTGTTGAGACAAGGCTTTCTGACAAGGTCTTAGGTGAGGTCCTTGCTAAACTTGCATCTACACTTGACAAAAGAAGATTTTCACGGTGGAGGAAAGAAGCACAAGAGGAGGTCGGCTAGCCCACTACTGGCTATGATTCCATTTTTAGTTTGAAGAAGTGCTTGCTTTTTGACTTTTTTCAAAGCTTGGCCTTTCCTGGTCAGCTACTACTAGAGTTCTCTGGCTTTGATAGATGTCACATTTTTAAAATGTCAACCCAAGGACCTGGCAATGGTGTTGATTTGGTTAATAAAATGCGTCCTGGTGGTGAATTGGAAAGTTGCTGGGTTTTCTTTGATTTTGTTAAAAAAATGCAAGAATGGACAACTATGGCATGCCATGTATATAACCCTTATGTTCAAGAAATGCAAACCACAGCTATTGGATATTTTAAAGTGGAAGATACTGAAGCTCAAACTCGTTTTTGGTTGCTACCAAACTGAGTGGTGATGGAGAAGGAGGGTTAAAAAAAGGTTGAATTCAAAGGATTTATATGATGAGGCTCAGGCAAATTGGCAAGCTATGAGGACAGTTTTTAATGGGGGCCTTGATAATGTTATGGTTGGATAGGAAAGATCATGCTCATTTAATTGGGAACAGAGTATGCATCAACATGCAAAAAAATGTATCTTTCCCCACAGTCAAGAAGAGTTTAAACAAAGGTGTAGAGCATGGAGGATTGCACCTTCTGAAGAGGCTGCCAAAACAGAATTAGACAATCTACATATGTGGTTGAGAAAAGGACATGTAGACAAGACTAAGATTTCAATTCTCGAGACATGGCTTGTCTAGTGGCATGCCAGAGTTGCACATTGGGGTGAATACATGGTCAAGGTGAGTCATTGTTAAATATTTAGAGTAGATCAAGTAATTGCAAGTTTAAATGTTCTCAATTTATTTTAGGCTTTGGAGGGGAGTGACAGGCAACTAGTACCATAGGCAAACTTAGCGGAGTTCGTGCATGGGAGCTGGTTAGCTTCCAATGATGGGGTTATATATATTTCTCTATACATTGCTTGGTATGGTGATCTTTGTACTGTTCTATTGAAGCAATCAAAATATGATTCTTTTCTTAAGGGTGGACACCTTGGATGTGGCCTTGGAATTGAGAAAAAAAAAAGACGAGCTTCATCTAGTGCAACCCTCCCAAGACCTACAAAACTGGTGGACCTAACTAATCAGGCAACAATTGAGCTTAATGCTGCTAGTAGAAACTTTTTGGCAGATGGTGATTCAA